>NC_091554.1:4177854-4180354 GCF_042767895.1 Penaeus vannamei
ATGGAGGATACATTCTTTATAAATTTATGCATACATATAAGGTAAAGAATAGGCAAATATGTTTGTTATTTCATTATCTAATCACACAGTCTACCAAGAAAAAATGTTGTGTGTGTGTGCGTGTGCGTGTGCGTGTGTAAATTAATGTACGAATAACGCCAGCATCTTACAATCTTTTGTCGCAACAGGTCAATCCCCCCCCCCCCCGGAACCTGGGTCATAATTAGATGCTCTCCTCCGAGCTCAGGTGGGGAGGTCAAGCCAGGTAATGCATTGCCTGTAACCCCATACAAGGTCAAAGGGCACATTAGGTCACGGGGCACCAACAACAGCATAGATTTTCATTTATGTTCTCAATGAAAGTGATTGATTTTCATTTCGTATCCATCACTAGAAATACGAAATATATAATTTTCCACAAGCTTTTGCATGAACCTGAGTAATCTACATTTCTCACGACACCTATTTCTACCTATTCATATATCAATTCATGTCCTTAATACCAATTGATACAACATCTGACTTACAAATACTCCCAAAAGTTTTGTCAAGTTACAAAATACATCTACATTTCCTATACAGCCTACAACACTCTTCTTCTCCAAAGTTTTATCAATATACAAAATACATCTACAGTCTACACAACCGTCTTTTCCAAATACAACATTATACCAACCCTTAAAACCCTACAACACACACACAGCCCACACAACCGTACATCTACAACAACTTACAACCCTCCTGCCCATTTCATTAATTTGTTTCTCCCCTCTCTCCATTAATTACACCCGACTGATGACCAGAATATATCCTGTTGTTAATAATATTCAATTAGGCACTAGGGCTCCGACTGATTACAAATGAGTACTGCCAATAACGTATAGTTGTTATAGATCATTGGAATTCATTTGCGAATCACTCGCTGCAAACAAAATGTTATGGTTGGTGTTCGGTTAAATTGGCTTCGTTATTAGTATTGCGGTAATGGCCTCGGGGGGGGGGGGGGTAATAACAATGGTGTACTGGCGATGTCGTACCAATAATTGGCGATGTTATCTTCATTATGTTAATTAGTATCAGGAGCATTATCATTCTTATTGCTGTTATCATGATCATTACTATCATAATCCCTATTTCATTACTATAATTATTAGATAATAATTATTACGGAACTATTATATCAGTTATTACATCATTATCATCTTTATCATCATTACCATTATCACCATCATCGTAATCATCATCATTATTATCAAAATTATCATCATTATCAGTATCACTACTACTGCTACAAATATCATTATTACTATCATCATTATCAATTACCTTTGTCGTTGTTATAATTGCTATAATCATAATTATCATTATCATGAATAGCAATATCCTCATTGTCATTAATATTGGCATCACCATTTAAATTAATACTCCTATCATTATCAAACATACTGTAAACATTACCATATACATATTTTCATCTAGATGCGCTTATCAAATCAATTCAAATGTGAGATTATAATTATCATAAAATGGTCAAGCGTGTACCTATAAGCTCATCTACAAAAAAAAAGATAATTGAATTTATAATCTGTAGAATCATTCCGTCAAATACAGTACTTTTTTAATTAACGAATCATTTTAAACCAAAATCCTGTTTTTTTTCGATTATTGCAATTTATGAGTATAATGCACCATCAATAATGACACTGTAACCTTTAGTCAGATATAGTGGCCTTTACATACAGTGTTATTATATATTGTTGCAAATTAGTTACTTAACTCATCGTTTTAAAAAGACGTTGGTCAGAGATATTAAGTTTGGCATTTGCGATTTCCATTCACTTGTAGAGAATACGAACAGTGGACAAGAACTATAACTAATACCCAAAGTTTATCAGGTCATGCTAGGTAACTGCGATACAGGTAGGTCATATGGGTTCAAGCGATTGTATGTACACATAGAGACTCACACACAAACACACACACACACACACACACAAATGTATCTACTGGTCATAATTTCACATTTCTCTCTCTCTCTCTCTCTGTCTCTGTCTCTCTCTCTCTCTCTCTCTCTCTCTCTCTCTCTCTCTCTCTCTCTCTCTCTCTCTCTCTCTCTCTCTCTCTCTCTCTCTCTCTCTCTCTCTCTCTCTGTCTCTGTCTCTCTCTCTCTCTCTCCCATCTCTTTTCAGCAGATCCATGTATACATACAAACACACAGACACACACATACACACAAACACACACATACACACAAACACACACTTAAACAAGCATACACAGATACACACAGACACACACAGACACACACATACACACACATACACAGACACACACAAACACACACATACACACAGACACACACACATACACACGAACACATACACACAAACACATAAACATTTCTGAAATTACTGTACTGAATAGCGAAGGTCAAATATATAATCTCCGAATCAGGCACAGCGTGATCACTTAAGCCGATTTACGGATTGCAGACTAGCAT
>NC_091554.1:4182854-4185354 GCF_042767895.1 Penaeus vannamei
CCAGGTAAACATACCTTGATCTTTAAGCGTGTCTCCTTTTTGTGGATCCTTCGTTAATTTTCGACTATCTTATTCTCAAAGGAAGAGATTCGAGACTTTCATAAAAAGTAAAAAAATAAAAAATGCGATGTTGTATAATGATCTTGTCCGGGGGGGTTCCTAAGTCGTTTGATCACGAATTCGAACAGTTTTATCATCATTTGTTGTGATATTATTTGAATTTTCGTTCGGATTTCTGCAATGATCGTAATATCATACTTTCATCCTTATATGCTATCTTTACGCTATCGTAACGAGTGCTAGAAATAATAAATCGTGTATTGGATATATAAACCCAACCAGATACCTCCCGATAAAAGATAATTGTTAAAGAACGGAGAAATAATGAGTTAGTTTAAGTACAGCGGCCTTGGTGCATGACTCACACCGCAGTACCACGACTCTCGGTAAGTGGTTCCCGTGATACCAAGGCAAGTGGGAAGGTATTATTCATCGTACAATATGTGTCAGAGAGCGGTTATGGGGGAAAAACAGGGGAAAGTGCAACAGGTGGAGATTTAAAACTATGGCAAGGGAATTTTAACGGTCGTTGGTGGAGAAATCGTGGGGGGGGGGGGAGACACTGTTATACTGGGAAGAAATGATATATATTGAATGCAATAATATACCGAGTGCAATAAAATAAGCGAGATTATAAGTGTAACAACCTCGCACGTCGCCATCAACACGAATTTTAAAATATTATGATCATGGAGAGCTTCAATCCCCGGCACCAAGGAACCATTTACGAACAACAAGACAGTTACAAACAGAAACAAAAACAAAACAAAAAACCCTCCCCCAGACACAAGACCCTAAAAAGGCGTCCCGAACAAGGACACCGAGCAAGGACAATGCGTTCTGGCAACATACGGCCACCACATAGCGCATAAATGGGGACTCAGTCGAGGTTAGACGCCACGTACGCACGCCCCATGCCCAAAGTACCGTAGAAGAACAAGTATGAGCGTCGGTAGTGCCAGTGGTATTAGCAGCTGATACAGGTGGCGGTACCTTGCCCAGGTGTCCTCAAGTAGAAGGTGAAGAGGGGGTGGGGTGGTGGTGGTAAGGGTGGGGGCTGGGGTGTAAGGGTGGGGTGGTGGTGGTAAGTGTGGGGGGCGGGGTGTTAGGGTGAGAGAGGGGTGGGTGGGGGCTGGGGTGTAAGGGTGGGGGGTGGGGTGTTAGGGTGAGAGAGGGGTGGGTGGGGGCTGGGGTGTAAGAGTGGGGGGTGGAGTGTAAGGGTGAGAGAGGGGTGGGTGGGGGCTGGGGTGTAAGAGTGGGGGGTGGGATGTAAGGGTGAGAGAGAGAGGGGGAGGGGAAGCATAAAGGTGAACAGGGTGGGTTGGTCTCTTAGGGTAAGGGAGGGGTAGAGGGGGAGGGGAGAGGGGGTTGGGGGCGTTGGTAGGGGAGAGAGGGTGAAATCCTTTGCTTTTGGCGGCTGCTGAACCCTTCCCTCCCTCCCTCGTACCACCCCTCTCATCTCCCTCCCTCCATCTCTCCGCCCTGTCCTTCCCTCCCTCTTTCTCTCCTCTCACCGTCCTTCCCTCCATCTCTGCTCCCCGTCCATGTTTCCCTCCCTCCCTCCTTCTTTGCGCCCCGTTCTTCCCTTCTTCCTTCCCTCCCTCCCTCCCCCACCACTGCTCTTCCTTTCCACCCTCCCTCCCTCCCTCCCTCCCCCCAGCACTCCTCGTTCCTTCCACTCTCCCCTCCTCTCCTCCTTTTTCTCTCCTCTCACCGTCCCTCCCTCCCTCCATCTCTCCACCCCGTCCTTCCTTCCCTCCTTTCCCTCCCACCCTCCCTCCTTCCCCTCCCTCCATCTCTCCACCCCGACCTTCCTTCTCTCCCTTCCCTCCCCCTTCCCTCCCTCCATCTCTCCAACCCGTCCTTCCTTCCCTCCCTCCCTCCCTCCCTCCACCTCTCCACCCCGTCCTTCCTTCCTTCCCTCCTTCCCTCCCTCCCTCCATCTCTCCACCAGTCCTTCCTTCCCTCCCTCCCTCCATCTCTCCACCCCGTCCTTCCTTCCCTCCCTCCCTCCTTCCCCCCCTCCTCCCCGCGCCAACATACCAGACTGGGTGGCAACATTTCTGCAATACCACGAGGCCAGAGGGATTACCCCCCCTTAACCCCTGCTCCCCCCCCCCCCCGTCGATGGCAATGGTGACTCACAGGTCTTAAATAACAATCATTATAATAATAGATCTCTGTAAGGGTAAGCGTGATTATGGAGATAATGGGAGAAATGGAATTATTATTTTTATAAATTCCACTTCATAATAAATAAAATAAAACGTTGAATATTGAAAATACCAAAAAGAAAAATAAATTACATTCGATGTCCCTGAATAAGCCAAACATTTATAAACACGATCCCTACAAAATACACCATTCACTTTTTTCCACAACAAAATCACGAAAAAAACACGCGAATAAACTAAATAGAGGAGAGAGAAGATGAAACCTG
>NC_091554.1:4187854-4197854 GCF_042767895.1 Penaeus vannamei
AGGGGAAGAGAACTGAAAGAAAAAAAGGAGAAAAATAGAAGTATACGACAAAATACAAATTACAAGAGAAGGAAAAGAATAAAGAGAAAGAAAGAAAAAAAGATATAACACAAAATAACGATTAACACAGAAGGGAGAGAGGAAGAGAGGAAGAGAGGACGAGAGGAAGAGAGGAAGAGAAAGAAGGGGAGAGGGAGAGGGAGAGGATGGAGAGGACAAGGAACGCCAAACGTGTTCTGGCAGGAGAGAGAGGGCGCGGCGTACATCTCCCACGCTCCAACTTACGCACGCGCCCTCGTGGGAACAGCTCCCGTCTGGCTTGGGCTGTTGCTAGCCTATGCTGTCCTATTCTCTGCTATGATGTCCTGTCCTGTGCTATCCTATTATACGTTATTCTATGCTGTCCTGTCCTGTGCTATCCTATTATACGTTATTCTATGCTGTCCTGTCCTGTGCTATCCTATTATACGTTATTCTATGCTGTCCTGTACTGTGCTATCCTAAGGTGTCCTATACTCTGCTATGATGTCCTGTGTTATATGCTATGCTGTCTTGTCCTGTGCTATCCTACTACTATACTATGCTGTCCTGTTATATGCTATCCTATGCTGTCCTAAACTCTGCTATGATGTCCTATGTTATATGCTATGCTGTCCTGTTATATGTTAATCTATGCTCTCCTGTACTGTGCTATCCTATGCTACCCTGTTATATGTTATTCTGTGCTGTCCTGTTATATGCTATCCTATGTTATATGCTATGCTGTCCTGTCTTATAATATTCTATACTATACTATGCTGTCCTGTTATATGCTATCCTTTGCTGTCCTATGTTATCCTATGCTATCTTATGCTACCCTGTGCTATCCTATGTTATACGCTTTCCCATTTTACCACATACTATCCCATGTTAATCGATGTTATCATATGGTGTCCTATGTTATATGATATCCCATGATAAGCTATGGTATCTTGTGTTATCCTTACTAACCTACGTTCCTCTACTTGAATCCATACCCTTCATTTTTATCAGTATTCCTGCTGTGTTGTTATTGTCCCTTTTTGATATTCTTTATTAATCAAATTTTGTATTTAATAGTTTTTTTTAGATTAACGTTTGTGTGGATCTGTTATAAAGGGAACACCGAGATAAAATATTAAGACTAAAAAGAACATATACAAAAGCCTAACGTACAGCGCAAAAAAACAACAACAAAAACAATAACAAAAAAAAAAACGGAAACAAAAAAATGTGTAACACTCCCTTCCCCCCTCCCCCTCCCTCCCCCCTCTTCGTTATTTCATGCTGCAACATGCTATGAGCTTCTACACCGCCAGCATAACTTTCCTTCGTCTCCAAGTGTTACGTAGTTATGAATTTTTGAATTTTAACCTTATATATAATGAAAGCAGGTGTTATAACGTTCAATTAGGGTGGGATATAACCCTTACAATGTCTTTAAAATGATTACGTAGATATGAATTTTAACCTTATATATAATTAAAGCAGGTGTTTTAATTATATGTTTTTAGGGTTCAGTTAAGGTGGGATATAATCCTTGTAATTTCTTTAAATTGATAAGGATGATGCTATTATCAACGTCGCTAACAGCATTATGACGTCATCATCATCACCATGACAACCAACATCTTAATACTTATCACATCTTTAATTTCTATCACGTGTTTTCATTTTATTTATTAATTTATTTTTTTTATCCAGCATCTTCGTAATAAATCTTCCATTGAACTGATTATTAAATTTTCAACCAGTGACCTTCTTGAATTTCTCCTCCTCTTTATCATATATATATTTTTTTTATCTATTTATTATCTTATTCTATCGCTTATTCTCTCTTTATCGTCCTTGGTTCTTTTTACCTTCCGTTTTTTTCCCTCTTCTGGCAGGGTTCCAGAATTTGCAACAAGTCGGTCAGGTTTTGTCAACAGGACCTCCTTGCATATTATTGTGCATTCTTTCCTTAATCTCGTTTTCCTTCTTTCTCTTTATATCTGCTTTTGCTTATCATTTTTTGTTTATTTGTTTATCTTTTTTTTCAATGCGCTTCTTGTTCGTCTTTTTTTATCCGTTTTTTGTTCGATTATTTTTTTCTTTATCTTTGTTTGTATCTTTTATATTTTTATATTATATCTTTGTTCTCTCTATCTATTTATCTATTTACGCTTATTGCATCATCTCTTCATTTTACTTTTATTTCGTGAGTTCCACTTCATTTTTTTTATAATCATCCTCCCTCTCCTGTTTCCTCTATTTATCCCTCCATCTATCTTGCCTCCTCCTCCTCCATCTCTTCCTCCCCTTCCTCCTCCTCCTCCTCCTCCTCTCCTTCCTCCTCCTCCTCCTCCTCCTCCTCCCTTCCTCCTCTCCCTCCTCCCCTTCCCCCCTTTTCCTCCTCCTCCTCCTCCTCCTCCTCCCCCCTTCCTCCACCTCCTCCTCCCTCCATCTCCCCTTCCTCCTCCTCCTCCTCCTCCCTCCTCTTCCTCCCCTCCTCCTCCTCCCCTCCTCCTCCACCTCCACCTCCACCTCCCCCTCCTCCTCCTCCTCCTCCCCTTCCTCCCCTCCTCCTCTTCCTCCCCTCCTCCCTCCCTCCTCCTTCTCCTCCCTCCTCCTCCTCTTCCTCCCCTCTTCCCCCCCTTTTCCTCCTCCTCCTCCACCCACTCCTCCTCCTCCTCCTCCTCCCCCCCTTCCTCCTCCTCCTCCTCCTCCTTTCTCAGTTTCACCCTTGCATCATTCTTCGTCATACCACTTATGACTTCGAATATTTGTTTGTTTGTATGAGTGAAGTGAGAGAGACATTTTGTGTGTTTGTGGGGGGGGGGGGGGGAGGGGGCTGTGTAGGGTGGTGGTGGTGGTGGCTGTGTAGGGAGGGGGGGAGGGAGTTGTGTATGGGGGGGCTGTGTTTGGGGAGAGAGGGCTGTGTGTGTAGGGGGGTGGGGATTGTGAGTGTGTGTGTGTGTGTGTGTGTGTGTGTGTGTGTGTGTGTGTGTGTGTGTGTGTGTGTGTGTGTGTGTGTGTGTGTGTGTGTGTGTGTGCGCGCGCGCGCGCGTGTGTGTGTGTACTAATAATAACGATGATGATGATGATGGTGGTGATGATAGTGATGATGATGATGATGATTTTGATGATGATGATAATGATAATAATTTAATGATAATGAAATTAATAACAACAACAATTACAGCAATAACGATAACAATAATCACGATAATAATAATAATGATAATAATATCAAAAGTGACAATAATAATGATAATAATTCCAATAACTTACGCCCACCTTTCCTAAACTTATCACCAAACTAATTTTTCCCCCAACTCTAGAGAGTATATTTGTCTCAAATTGTCGCGACATATCGGCACTCAGACATACCCCACCGCAGCATATTTCTCAACGTAAAAAAAAAAAAAAAAAAAAAAAAAAAAAGTGGGAGGGTGTCGTACTGGGGGGAATAGCGGGTGGGGGGAGGGGAGAGGGGGTGGGGGGAGGAGGGCATACCATGGGCATACCTAGCATACCCAGGTCAGTTAGGTCATTTCTATGCAACAAGGTATTTAGGGTCCGTGGCTGCAACACACTTAAAATTATGGACATTCTACTTTGCATAGGTAGATAAATAAGGGTAGATACAGGTAGATAAAAAGGTAGATAACATGATAGACATTTACATAGGTAAATGTACCGATAGACAGATGGATAAACTGATAGACAGAAAGATAAATAGATAGAGAAACAGATAACAGATAAATTGGGATAGAAAGATAAATAGATAGAAAAACAGATAACAGATAGATTTGGGGAGATAGATAAAATAGACCGATAAACTAATAGATAGATAAATTGGGGTAGATATAAAAAGAGGGGTAGTTAACTGATAGATAAAGAGGAATATAAAATGTCAGATAGGTGAACAGGTAGATAAAAGAGAGACAGATAGATACGAAAATAGACTGGTCAAGTGAGAAATAAACAATTCGATATATAGACGAATACTAACCTATGTGTCTATCTATCAAACTATCCCCGTATATTTCGATATTAAGTCGATCTCTCTCTCTCTCTCCTTTTTTCTTTCTCTCCAATCCCTCCCTCTTTCTCTCTCTCTCTCTCTCTCTCTCTCTCTCTCTCTCTCTCTCTCTCTCTCTCTCTCTCTCTCTCTTTCTTTCTCTCTCTCTCTCTCTCCCTCCCTCCCTCTCTCTCTCTCTCTCTCTCTCTCTCTCTCTCTCTCTCTCTCTCTCTCTCTCTCTCTCTCTCTCTCTCTCTCTCTCTGTCTCTCTCTTTCTCTCTCTCTCTCTCTGCGTCTTTCTCTCTCTCCTCTCCCTCCCTCCCTCCCTCCCTCCCTCCCTCCCTCCCTCCCTCCCTCCCTCTCTCTCTCTCTCTCTCTCTCTCTCTCTCTCTCTCTCTCTCTCTCTCTCTCTCTCTCTCTCTCTCTCTCTCTCTCTCTCTCTCCCTCCCCCTCTCTCCACCTACCTATATACCTACTTATCTATCTATCTATCTATCTATCTATCTACCAATCTATACAGAGAAAAAGAGCGTGTTAGAGAGACAGAAAAGATACCCACACCGTGTTTATTCACATTAGCGTACCATCCAGTTATTTTCGCGCCAAAACCATCCATATTTTTAACCTTCTACAAAAGTATACATGATCTGCACCGAAGTTGACAGCTGATGCCTTACATCCCGCACAGTTTGTAACTAAATTAAGCCGAGATGAGAGAAAGATTGCCGGGGGAGTAGAAGGCGAAGAGGGAAACGGACGTAAATTAAGAGGAAGGTGAAATTGCATAACGAACGGTGGAATAATTAGGTAGTTGCGAAGAGGGTTTTGTGGTGTAAAAGGAGGAGGATGTGGAATAGAGAGAGGAGCGTTTGGTATGGTATTTTTTATTTATTTATTCATTTATTTATTTATATATATATTTTTTGATTTACTCGAGGGATTGGAGCGAAAATCAAAGTTAAACACAAAAAAGATAATAAAGATAACGGAATAAAATCAATAACAACACACACACACAATAAAAAACACAGATATAACGGTAGAAAAAATAATAAAACCCACCAGCAGTTTCCACCAGAATGACCGAAAAAGAGAATGAAATTTTACGAGATCCATTTTACGCCTTTTACCCCAGGGTTAAATTTTCGACTTTCTATCTCGACTCCCATCGCATTGCATAGCGAAAGGGGGGGTGAGGGAGAGGCGGGAAAAGAGGGAGGAGGAGGGGTGAGGGAGGAGGAAGGGAGAGGTGGGAAATGTGGGGGGGGGTGAGAGGGGGGGGTGAGAGGGGGGGAGGGTGAGGGGAGAAATACCAGAGGAATGAGAGAAACATTCCTGGAGGTCTGAAATCTTTCTCTCTCTCTCTCTTTCTCTTTCTCTTTCTCTTTCTCTCTCTCTCTCTCTCTATCCTTTCTTCTCATTTTCCTTCTTCCTTTTTGCTTCCTCTTCTCTCTTTCGGTAAGATCTTTACATAGACTGGTTACGTTATTGTTAATTCAGTTAGTTAAGTCAGTCGTGTATTTGTCAAAGGAAATGGCCGTTTTACACGCAATCGCTTATACACATGAATATTTGGTGGAATTTCCTATAAAGTTCCTGACTGACAGACACGAATAAAAAAAATAGTATATATATATGCATGTATCTATATATCTTTATACATATACATACACACATACATACATTCACAAACACAAATACACACAGACACACAAACACACACACACAATATATATATACACATACATACATACATACACACACACACACACACACACACACACACACACACACACACACACATATATATATATATATATATATATATATATATATATATATATATATATATACATACATACATACATAAAAGCTATATACATATACATGAGTAGACCCAAACATCCATACGATATTCAAATAATTCTTACACAAAAAAGTAATCAATAGCCTATGTTACGCCCGCCCGCAGATCTCTCTAACACCCACCCCTCACTCGACAGAAAATTAGACTACCTAAGTAGCGGTAAACTGGACTCCCTAAATATTCGTGACAGCTGATCTCGTCTCGTCTTCAGTCATCTGTCCGGGAAGTCAGGCTGTGACCGCCTCCCGCCGCCTCCAGCTGTCGGTGCCAATAAGGGAGTCGAACCCTTCTCGAGGGGGATCCGAACGCATGGAATGAGGAATCGACGCCGTCTTTTGTTTATTTATAGATGTTTTGGCGTGTGTGGATTTTTGCGACGTCTATATTTGTTTTTGTTTATGTTTCATGGGTTGGTTTCTTTTTTTTTTCTTTGTTAAATAGGTTTGATGGATGATTGTGATAATTTTTGTGTGGAAATGGTAAAATAAGAACGCATACACAGACCCACACACACACACACACACACACACACACACACACACACACACACACACACACACACACACAAACACACACACACACACACACACACACACACACACACACACACACACACACACACACACACACACACACACACACACACACACACACACACACACACACACACTTTCCACTTAAACTTAACCTAAAACAAGCTTTTGGCGCAAAACACCCATCATTTTAATTTACATCTTCATTTGCAACTTGTGGACTATAATTTAAGATTAAAGCGAAGAACTGAAGAAGAAAAAAATGCAAATTAAACCATAAATAACAATAATAACGGTTTTAGAAAAATGACAAGAGAGAGAGAGAGAGAGATGGCAAAACAAAAAAGAAAAAAAAAAGAAAAAAAATCTTAATTTACGGCAGGAATTAACACAATTCTCGGGTAATAATAATTAACTCAAGAACCAAGAATAATTAAGAACTTGCTTAATTACCTTGGCTCCTTTATTCACGCGGATTTATGACGTCACAGGAAGCTGAAGATGAGGAGGTTTGTGGAGGCGTAAAAATGGGGGAAATTATGGTGATGGTGGTGATGATGGTGGTGGTGGTGATGGTGGTGGTGATGGTCGTGTTAATGGTGGTGATGGGGATAGTGGTGATGGTGGTGGTGATGATGATGGTCGTGTTAATGGTGATGGTGGTGATGGTGGTGGTGATGGTGGTGATGATGGTGGTGGTGGTGATGATGGTGGTGGTGGTGATGGTGGTGGTGGTGATGAGGATAGTGGTGGTGGTGATGGTAATGGTGGTGGTAATGGTGGAGGTGGTTGTGGTGATGGTGGTGGTGGAGATGGTGGTGGTGATGGTGGTGATGGTGGTGATGATGATGGTGGTGGTGGTGGTGGTGGTGATGATGATGGTGGTGGTGATGATAATGATGATGGTGGTGGTGATGATGGTGATGATGATGGTGGTGGTGGTGGTGGTGATGATGGTGGTGGTGGTGATGGTGGTGGCGGTGATGATGATGATGGTGGTGGTGATGGTGATGGTGGTGGTAATGGTGGTGGTGGTGATGGTGGTGATGATGGATGGTGATGGTGGTGGTGATGATGGTGATGGTAATGTGGAAGATAATGATGATGGTGATGGTGTTGGTGATGGTGATGTGGAAGATGATGGTGATGGTGTGGAGGGTGATGATAGTGGTGGTGGTGATGATGGTGATGTGGAAGATGATGGCGGTGGTGATGGTGGTGTTAGTGATGGTGATTGTAATGGTAGTGGTGATGATGATAATGATGATGGTGGTAAAGGTGGTGTTGGTGATGGTGGTGATGATGATGGTAATGGTGGTGGTGATGATGGTGATGGTAATGTGGAAGATAATGATGATGGTGATGGTGTTGGTGATGGTGATGTGGAAGATGATGGTGATGGTGTGGAGGGTGATGATAGTGGTGGTGGTGATGATGGTGATGTGGAAGATGATGGCGGTGGTGATGGTGGTGTTAGTGATGGTGATTGTAATGGTAGTGGTGATGATGATAATGATGATGGTGGTGATGAAGAGCAATGATGATGATGATGTGGAAGATGGCGGTGGTGGTGATGGTGTTAGTGATGGTGGTGGTGGTGATGATAATGATGGAGAAGGTGGTGGTGATGAACGATAGGGATGGTGATGATAATGATGATGAGGAGGATGGCGATGATGATGATGATGATGATGGTGATGATGATGTGATGATGATTATGGTGATGACAACAAAAATGCTAATAACAACAAGACCAGATAAAGACAGCGATCGTGACTATGATAACGAAACAGACAAAGAAACCGAAAAAGAAAAAAGAAAAACGACAACAACACCGTTAAAGCGAGACAAACGACCAAAGTTAAAACGAAAGAAAAAAAAAATAGTAATATCACCCCCCCCAAAAAAAAAAAAAAAAAAAAAAAATTGTGTCGTGTTTATCCTCCGGAGAACTTTCGAGAAATATTCCTAAACTTTTAAAATTACTTCGAGTGAACAATCTTTCTTATTATCCCTGACAAACTACCGTGTTGTAGAAGCTTCCCTTTCTCTTTTCTCGGTCTGTTTATCTATCTATCTATCTATCGGCTTGTTTATTCATTTATCTGTTTTTTTTTTCATTTATTCATCTGTTTATTCATCTGTATTTCTATTCATATTATTTTTTCTATTCTTAACTACTTAGATTTCTTTGTTTTTTTATTCCTATCTCTCTGTCTCTTTCTCTCTCTCCCATCCCTACCTCCTCTCTCTTTCTCCTTCCCTCCCTCCTCTCTCTTTCTCCTTCCCTCCCTCCTCTCTCTCTCTCTCTCTCTCTCTCGCTACCTCTACATCTCTATCTCTCTCTCTCTCTCTCTCTCTCTCTCTCTCTCTCTCTCTCTCTCTCTCTCTCTCTCTCTCTCTCTCTCTCTTTCTCTCTCTCTATCTGTCTACCTCTCCATCTCTCTCTCTCTCTCTCTCACACCTTCCCTCTCTCTCTCTCTCTCACACCTTCCCTCCCTCCCCCCTCTCTCTCCTTCCCTCCCCCCCCTCTCTCTCTCTTCCTCACCATCATCTTCCTATCTATTTATCCACCAAGAACCACCTCATTCTGCCACAGAGCCGTTCTTATCATTTGCACACAAAACAACTTACGTACATGTCCATAACACGCGCATGTACGTATACACATATACACATATAGGGCATGTACACATTAGCATAAATGTCCCCCTTGGTGTGTGTTCTTTGTGTGCGTGTTTTTCTCTTCATCTACCAGCAGGTGCACACTGTAATTTGTAATCTCGTTATTAAATAAAAGAACCAATTAGCCCATTAACCGTTTAATTAAGAACATATTAAGGCCAGCTGCCGCCATTACGGTGCGGTGCCGGCCAATCATGTATGCTCGAACAAAACGATAATAAAAGCACTTTAACACTCTTGAACTTTTAAAATGACGCGCTTGTGAAACGGCAATATAACGACTTTTCCTTTAATTCATAGTATAATTATTTTGGTCTATTTTTCTCCTTTCTTAATCGAATGTTATTAACCTTTATCAGGTGGAACAGGTGATTCCTATGAGTCACTCTGCAATCGAAAGTTGCACTAGTTTATAACAGCGTGGTAATTTGAATACAATTTAGTCATTAAGCTTCGGAATGTGTTTTAATAAGCGTCGTACATATGGGTGCTGTGAGGGGGTTCTTATCAGCTGATCAGTTTTTTAAAAAATTATTTCCTTAAAGTTATTCAAAGTAATTATGTGATCTTAATATTCATGATGTCCTGGGGTATTAAGAAGACAATAATAATGAAAAAAAATCAATCCTTCGATGCAAGGAAATACTTAAAAAAAGAAATAACTAAGGAAAAAAAAGGCAAAAGATAAAAAAAGAAAGAGAGAGAAAATTGCAACAATAACGTTCATTATAACGATTTCCAAAATGCATTACGCAATAGCATGCACGGTATGAACGAAGCAGACATGCAATTATCGCTTATGTTCTTGTTATGCATTTATCAAGTTCATTTTATCTTTCAAAGGGATTACGTAATCCTCTCCCCCCCCCGTCTTCCCTCTCATCGTTAGTA
>NC_091554.1:4202854-4205354 GCF_042767895.1 Penaeus vannamei
CCCCACCCCCCCACCCCCAGCCAACGGACGAGGAAGGAGGAGAAACCCCACGGACAACCAACGGACGAGGAAGGAGGTGCGTCCAAGATGCATACCTCTCGCATGTGTAAGTTACGTCTTGAGATGAGACGTCCATCACGGAGAGAGAACCACGACTTCTGAGGCGAAGAGAACCACGACTTCTGAGACGACAGAGAACCACGACTTCTGAGACGACAGAGAACCACGACTTCTAAGACGAAGAGAACCACGACTTCTGAGACGAAGAGAACCACGACTTCTGAGACGAAGAGAACCACGACTTCTGAGACGACAGAGAACCACGACTTCTGAGACGAAGAGAACCACGACTTCTGAGACGAAGAGAACCACGACTTCTGAGACGAAGAGAACCACGACTTCTGAGACGAAGAGAACCACGACTTCTGAGACGAAGAGAACCACGACTTCTAAGACGAAGAGAACCACGACTTCTGAGACGAAGAGAACCACGACTTCTGAGACGAAGAGAACCACGACTTCTGAGACGAAGAGAACCACGACTTCTGAGACGAAGAGAACCACAACTTCTGAGACGAAGAGAACCACGACTTCTGAGACGAAGAGAACCACGACTTCTGAGACGAAGAGAACCACGACTTCTGAGACGAAGAGAACCACGACTTCTGAGACGAAGAGAACCACGACTTCTGAGACGAAGAGAACCACGACTTCTGAGACGAAGAGAACCACGACTTCTGAGACGACAGAGAACCACGACTTCTGTGACGAAGAGAACCACGACTTCTAAGACGAAGAGAACCACGACTTCTGAGACGAAGAGAACCACGACTTCTGAGACGAAGAGAACCACGACTTCTGAGACGAAGAGAACCACGACTTCTGAGACGACAGAGAACCACGACTTCTGAGACGACAGAGAACCACGACTTCTGAGACGACAGAGAACCACGACTTCTGTGACGAAGAGAACCACGACTTCTAAGACGAAGAGAACCACGACTTCTGAGACGAAGAGAACCACGACTTCTGAGACGAAGAGAACCACGACTTCTGAGACGACAGAGAACCACGACTTCTGAGACGACAGAGAACCACGACTTCTGAGACGAAGAGAACCACGACTTCTGAGACGAAGAGAACCACGACTTCC
The DNA here is from genome assembly GCF_042767895.1 of Penaeus vannamei. NCBI lineage: Eukaryota > Metazoa > Arthropoda > Malacostraca > Decapoda > Penaeidae > Penaeus > Penaeus vannamei. Next base: position 4,204,008 of record NC_091554.1, read on the forward strand.
GAGACGAAGAGAACCACGACTTCTGAGACGAAGAGAACCACGACTTCTGAGACGAAGAGAACCACGACTTCCGAGACGAAGAGAACCACGACTTCTGAGACGAAGAGAACCACGACTTCTGAGACGAAGAGAACCACGACTTCTGAGACGAAGAGAACCACGACTTCTGAGACGAAGAGAACCACGACTTCTGAGACGAAGAGAACCACGACTTCTGAGACGACAGAGCAAACGGGAGGAAATCCTTGAGTCGTGAGGTCGTTTCCGATTTTTTTATTTTTTTTTATTTAATAGGATGTGAGAGTAAAGGTTTCTCGGGAAAAATCAAGGTGGGATATGCGCGTTTCTTAAGAGGACTTAAGAGGTGTGACATAGAAGTTTCTTAAGAAGACTGAGACGAGGAACTGTATTTCCTACACAAAATCGAGATCAGGAATTATAGTTTCTTATATGAATCAAGACAATGATTTTTTCTAATGATAAGCAAGGTATGAAATCGTATTCTTTAAGATAATCAATGTGAGATCTCTACAGGGAATCGAGATCAGGAATTATAGTTTCTTATATGAATCAAGACAATGATTTTTTCTAATGATAAGCAAGGTATGAAATCGTATTCCTTAAGATAATCAATGTGAGATTTCTACATGGAATCGAGATCAGGAATTATAGTTTCTTATATGAATCAAAATTATCTTTTCTTATGATAAGCAAGGTATGGGTTCGTATTCCTTAAGATAATCAATGTGAGATTTCTACATGGAATCGAGATCAGAAATTATAGTTTCTTATATGAATCAAGAAAATTAGTTTTTTCTTATGATAAGCAAGGTATGGAATCGTATTCCTTAAGATAATCAATGTGAAATTTCTACAGAGAATCAAGATCAGGAACTATAGTTTCTTATATGAATCAAGAAAATTAGTTTTTTCTTAGGATAAGCAAGGTATGGAATCGTATTCTTTAAGATAATCAATGTGAGATTTCTACAGGGAATCAAGATCAGGAATTATAGTTTCTTATATGAATCAAGACAATGATTTTCTCTAATGATAAGCAAGGTATGAAATCGTATTTCTTAAGATAATCAATGTGAGATTTCTACAGGGAATCAAGATAAGGAATTATAGTTTCTTATATGAATCAAGACAATGATTTTCTCTAATGATAAGCAAGGTATGAAATCGTATTTCTTAAGATAATCAATGTGAGATTTCTACAGGGAATCAAGATAAGGAATTATAGTTTCTTATATGAATCAAGAAAATTAGTTTTTTTCTTATGATAAGCAAGGTATGAAATCGTATTTCTTATGATAATCAATGTGAGAACAGTCAACGGTTGTT
>NC_091554.1:4210354-4230354 GCF_042767895.1 Penaeus vannamei
AGGGGGAGGAGGGGGAGGGGGAGGGGTAAACGTGCATTATAGCGGTCAAGAGCTTTGGGTAAACAAGTCTCGGCACAATGCAGGTTACTGGGCTACCCTACGTGTTGTGACTGACGGCTTCCTGACAGGCGCAGCAGAAAGGAGGAGGAAGGAGGATGGAGGAGGAAGGAAGGAGGAGGGACGAAGAAGGAAGGAGGAGGGAGGAGGGAGGAAAGAGGAAGGGGGAGGGGGAAGGAGGAAGGAGGAAGGGGGAGGAAGGCGGAGAGGGGAGGAGGGAGGACGGCAAGAAGGGAGGGAGGAGGGAGGAGGAAGGAGGAGGAAGGAAGAGGGAGGAGGAAGGAAGAGGGAGGAGGGAGGAGGAAGGGGAGAGAGGAGGAAGGGAGGAAGGAGGGAGGGAGGAGGAAGGAGGAGGTAGGAGGAAGGAAGGAGGGAGGAGGAGGGAGGAGGAAGGGGGAAGGAAGAAGGAGGAAGGAGGGAGGAGAGAGGAAGAAGGAGGAGGAGGGAAGAGGAAGGAGGCGGAGGGAGGAGGGAGGAGGAAGGAGGAAGGGGGTGGAAGGAAGAGGGTGGAGGAAGGAGGACGGATAAGGAAGGAGGAGGGATGAGGAAGGTGGAGGGAGGAGGAGGAAGGAGGAAGGAGGATGGAGGAGGGACAAGGAGGAAGGAAGAGGAAGGAGGAGGAGGGATGAGGAAGGAGGAGGGAGGATGAGAGAGGAGTAGCATACTCATATGCGTGCGTATGTGTGTGTATTTTGAGAGGGAGGGGGAGAGGGTGAGGGGAGAGGTAGAGAAGGAGAAGGAAGTGAAAAATAAACTAGAGGAGATAGCATGAGAGAGAGAGAGAGAGAGAGAGAGATAGAGAGAGAGAGAGAGAGAGAGAGAGAGAGAGAAACAGACAGAGATAGAGAGAGAGAGAGAGAGAGAGAGAGAGAGAGAGAGACTAAGAGAAAGAAAGAGAAAGAAAGAAAGCGAAAGAGACAGAGAGAGACAAAAAGAAAGCAAGACAGAAACAAAAGCGAAACCGCATTCCACAAAACAAATACACCGTCTCCCGTCTTTTCCCCTTGGGTATTTACCGCCTCGCCAGCTCCCCCCTGTCTCCCCCCTGCGAAGACATTCCAATCACCAACGGGAGCATGACCCCCCCCAAGACCCCCCCTACAGGCATACCAAATAGGAAAACAGCCATGTCAACTCCTTTCCCCTCTCTCCCTTCTTCTCTTTCCCCTCTCTCCCTCTCCCTTCTTCCCTACCTCTCCCGTCCTTCCCTTCCTCCTCTCCCGCGGTCTTTCCTTCCCCCCTCTTGCCTTCTACCTTCTTTCCCGATCTCCCTTCTTCTCTCTTTTTCGCCTTTCCTTCTCCCCTCTTCCCCGGCATCCCTTTTTCTTCCCTTCTCCCCTCTTTCCTCCCTCCTTCATAATTCCCGTTTCTCCTCTCTCTCAGATTTTCATTCTCCCTCTCTTTTCTACTCCCTCCTTCCCTCTCCCATCCTCTTTTCTCCCTTCTCTCGGTTTCTCTTTCTCCCTTTTTACCTCCCTCTCTCCCCTATCCTCCCTTCTCCCTTACCCCTCGATCCTTCCCCCTCCCCTCTTTCCATTCATACGCACACATACTTCCCTCGCGACAGACAAACAAAACAAATACATTCGCCATAGCATCGGTGGAGTGAAAGACACTCCCCTCTCAAGAAAAAAAAAAGAAAAAAGCGAAAAAAAAGAGGGGGGGAGACGAGGAAAAAAATCTATGACATGCAGTCTCAAGATGGAGTATTGTTTAGTCTGAAGAACCCCCAGTACGAGACGAGTCCAATGGGGTCCTCCTTTGTTTCAGTGAGGACAGGCAATCGTATCCTTTTCGCCATCGGGCCCACGCAAGAGTCACTCGTATCGAAGGGTCTATTCTTACCCCACGAGGACACTTCAGGGGGACACTTCAGGGGGGGAGGGGGGCACTTCAGGGGGACCCGGTGTAACGGAGGCTATCTTTTCACCGGGATCCAGTGCCAGCGATTCAATGACCGGGGCTTCTCTCTTCGGCGCTTTCGTTAATATTCTCCGAGATAACGCCTAGATTCTTTTTTTTTTTTTTTGAGGGGTAGGTTGTTTTATTTTCTTTGAGGTTGATTGAGCGGGAAAAGGTGTAGGAAATAGATTTGTTTGGCCTAGTTAATTATCCGGGAACGTGGGGGGTTGTGGGTTGCGGGGAGGTAGCGAGGTGGGAGGTATTATTGAGCGTCTAGAGCACAGGTAACACGACACGGGGCGGGAAGGGGGGGTCGGGGAGAAGTGGGGTCGGGGGGTCGGGGGGTCGGGAGGGTATCGCGAGGCACGGGGCGTAAGTTGCTTGATGTCTTCCTTCGCTGACTGCGCGGCTGTTTCATGTCCTCGCTTGTTTACCTTTCGCGCGTCGAGGTCGCATACCTCAGAGCCAAAAAAAAAAAAAAAAAAGAGACGGAGAGAGAGAGAAGAAGAAGAAGAAAAAAAATCCCGACATCCGACACCAAAGTCCTGTCAAAAACAAGCTCCTTCTCGGGTTACACAGGTCTGGTGGTCGCCCGCCCTCAAATCAAGGTTCGAGACAATGAACCGTTCGAACAGCGCTTCGCCGCCACCAGGATCCGCGAACGAAGCAAACCGCGCCGAAGCAAACCACGCGGAATCCTCCTCGGGGATTTAGCATGGATGGTCACAGAGGCGAGGAAAATGAGGTGCCTCGATGCCAAGCAAGCATGAAGGATTTGACCCTCATAAGGTGGCGAGAGGGGAAGGGTGTGAGGGCGAGAGGGAGGCGAGTGTGCGCGGTCATCAGTACGGAACGTTAAAGTGTGACTCTCCCACCCTGTACAACACCCACGTTCACCTCCTTCTGATAAGGACAAGAAAAATCTGAGAGAGAAGGAATGAGGACGAGAAATATTTACAGAAAGAGGAGGAGAGAGGACGAGAAATATTTACAGAAAGAGGAGGAGAGAGGACAAGAAATATTTGCAGAAAGAGGAGAGAGGACAATAAATAATTACAGAAAGAGGAAGAGAGAGGACAAGAAATATCTAAGAAGGAGAGGAGGAAAGAGGACAAGAAATATTTGCAGAAAGAGGAGGAAAGAGGATATTTAGAGAAAGTAGAAAGAGGAGAGAGGATAATAAATATTTACAGAAAGAGGAGAGTGGATAAGAAATATTTTTAAAAAGAGAAGGAAAGAGGGCAAGAAATATTTGCAGAAAGAGGAGGAAAGAGGACAAAAAATATTTAGAGAAAGAGCAGAAAGAGGAGGGAGGACAAGAAATATTAAAAAGAGGAGAAAAATAACTGGAAGTGAAATGGTATAAAATGGGTAGAAAGAGAGAGAGAGAGAGAGAGAGAGAGAGAGAGAGAGAGAGAGAGAGAGAGAGAGAGAGAGAGAGAGAGAGAGAGAGAGAGAGAGAGAGAAAGAGAAAGAGAGAGAGAGAGAGAGAGAGAAGGAGAGAGAGAGAGAGAGAGAGAGAGAGAGAGAGAGAGAGAGAGAGAGAGAGAGAGAGAGAGAGAGAGAGAGAGAGAGAGAGAGAGAGAGAAAGAGAGAAAGAGAGAAAGAGAGAAAGAGAGAGAGACGAGAGAGAATAGAGAGACGAAAGAGAATAGAGAGAGAGAGAGAGAAGAGAAAGAGAAGAGAAGAGAAGGAATGAAGACAAGACATATTTACAAAAAGAGGAAGAGAGAGAGAGAAGACAAGAAATATTTTTCAAAAAGAGGAGAAAAAAATAGCTGGAAGAGAAACTGTTTAGAACGGCCGTGTTGAAGCGATCGGCTCCAGCGATCAAGTGATTGAACTCAAACATCGCTCCATTTTATCCCCCCGTCTAAATATTGACTCCCGAGAGATGAAAACAAAGAAATCGAAGTACATTCTTCTTTCAGCGAATAGAAGAAAAAATAAAAAAAAACGACCATAACACGGGGACTTTCAGCGAATAGACAAAAAAAAAAACACACAAAAAACGACCATAACACGGGGACTTTCAGCGAATAGACAAAAAAAAAAACACACAAAAAACGACCATAACAGGGGGACTTTCAGCGAATAGACAAAAAAAAAAACACACAAAAAACGACCATAACAGGGGGACTTTCAGCGAATAAAAGAAAGAAAAAAAAAACATAACACGGGGACTTTCAGCGAATAGACAAAAACAAAACAAATAAACGACCATAACACGGGAACTTTCAGCGAATAGACAAAAACAAAACAAATAAACGACCATAACACGGGAACTTTCAGCGAATAGACAAAAAAAAAAAAAAAAGACCATAACACGGGAACTTTCAGCGAATAGACAAAAAAAAAAAAAAAAGACCATAATACGGGGATTTTCAGCGAATAGACAAAAAAAAAAAAAAAAAAAAAAAACATAACACGGGGACTTTCAGCGAATAGACAAAAACAAAAAAAAAACAACAAAAAAAAAACACGGGGACTTTCAGCGAATAGACAAGAAAAAAAAACTACCATAACACGGAGACTTTCAGCGCATAGACCAAAAAAAAAACAAAAAAACACCATAACACGGGGACTTTCAGCGAATAGACAAAAAAAAAAAATACGACCATAACACGGGGACTTTCAGCGAATAGACAAAAAAAAAAAAAAAAAAAAAACACACACACACACACGGGGACTTTCAACGAATAGACAAAAAAAAAAAAGAAAAAAAAAACATAACACGGGGACTTTCAGCGAATAGACAAAAAAAAAAAAAAAAAACGACCATAACACAGGGACTTTCAGCGAATAGACAAAAAACAAAAAACAACAAAACAACAACCATAACACGGGGACTTTCAGCCAATAGAAAAAAAAAACGGCCATAACACGGGGAGCAGCACGAGTAACAGCACACGACGACGTGGACGAACGGGAGTAAAATACGCCCATAAACAGAGAAAAATGAAGTAAAACGAGATGTGACAGGCTGTTGTGAGCGGCCATAATGCACATAGACCCCCGTGGCCCGAAGACAGAGGGTTGTTACCTATTGTGGCGCTGTTTATGAGGATGGTGACGATTCCATAATGAGTGGGGAAGGAAGGAAGGAAGAGAGAGAGACGGAGGGAGATTTTGAGGAGGGATGAAGGATAAAGTCGGAGATATAGGGAGGGAGAAGAACGTAACTGAATGATTGTGGAATGGGATGGAAGAAAAGGGAGAGGACGAAAAAGAAGTAAAGGGTGACAAGAATAAAGAGAGAAGAGAGGAGAGATAGAGGGAGGAAGCGGGGAAAGAGAGAGAGAGAGAGAGAGAGAGAAAGAGAGAGAGAGAGAGAGACAGAGAGAGAGAGAGAGAGAGAGAGAGAGAGAGAGAGAGAGAGAGAGAGAGAGAGAGAGAGAGAGAGAGAGAGAGAGAGAGTGAGAGAGAGAGGAAAAGAGGAAGAGAGAGAGAGATTCGACAGAGAAAGAGATTAGACAGAAAGAAAGAGAAAGAAAGATTCGAAAAAGAAAAAGAGAGAGAAAGAAAGATCCAACATAAAAAGAAAGAAATAGAAAGAAAGAGAGAAAGAGAGAGAGAGAGAGAGAGAGAGACCAACGAAAAGGAGATAAAGAGATTCCTTTGAAGGCACATTTCCCCCACTGAATGACCCCCACTACTACCGAGATAACGACTACTGCGAAGCCTTTCATATCTAAGTGTCAGGTATTTCTTCGGCTGGATCTTCAAGTGCCTCGATGGGGGGGGGGGGGGGGGGGGGGCGAGGGTGAGGGTGAGGAGGAGGGGTGAGGTAAGGCGTGAGGCAAGGATGAGAAGGAGGAGGGGGTGAGGATGAGGGGTGGAGGAGGTAAGGATGAGGAGGGGGTAGAGTGAGGGTGAGGGGGTGAGGTGGGGGCGTGGGGGCAAGGATGAGAAGGAGGAGGGGTGAGGATGAGGGGTGGAGGAGGCAAAGATGAGGAGGGGGTGGAGTGAGGGTGAGGGGAGTGACGTGGGGCGTGAGGCAAGGATGAGGAGGAGGAGGGGTGAGGTAAGGGTGAGTAGGTAAGGATGAGGAAGGGGTGAGGTGGGGGTGAGGTGGGGGCGTGAGGCAAGGATGAGGAGGAGGAGGGGAGTGAGGATGAGGGGTGGAAGAGGCAAGGATGAGAAGGAGGAAGGGTGAGGATGAGGGGTGGAGGAGGCAAGGATGAGGAGGGGGTAGAGTGAGGGTGAGGGGGTGAGGATGAGGGGTGGAAGAGGTAAGGCTGAGGAGGGGGTGAGGTGGGGCGTGAGGCAAGGATGAGAAGGAGGAGGGGGTGAGGATGAGGGTGGAAGAGGTAAGGATGAGGAGGGGGCGAGGTGGGGGTGAGGTGGGGCGTGAGGCAAGGATGAGAAGGAGGAAGGGTGAGGATGAGGGGTGGAAGAGGGAAGGGAGAGGAGGGGGTGAGGTGGGGCGTGAGGCAAGGGTGAGAAGGAGGTGGGATTAAGGAGGGGTGGAGGAGGCAAGGATGAGGAGGGGTGGAGTGAGGGTGAGGGGGTGAGGTGGGGGCGTGAGGCAAGGATGAGAAGGAGGAGGGATGAGGCAAGGGTGAGTAGGTAAGGATGAGGAGGGGATGAGGTGGGGGCGTGAGGCAAGGGTGAGAAGGTGGGGTGAGGGAGGGGTGGAGGAAGTAAGGGTGAGGCAAGGATGAGGAAGGGCTGGGGGGGGAGGGGCGAGAGGCAAGGATAGAAGAGGAGAGAGAAAAAGGGGAGAAGAGAGAACAGTGGAAGGGAGTGAGAGAAAGGAGGAGGAGGATGGTGTAAGGGGAGGAAGAGGGGATGAATAGAGGAGAAAGGGGGAAGGAAGAGCAGAGAGAGAGAGAGAGAGAGAGAGAGAGAGAGAGAGAGAGAGAGAGAGAGAGAGAGAGAGAGAGAGAGAGAGAGAGAGAGAGAGAGAGAGAGAGAGAGAGAGAGAGAGAGAAGGGAGAGAAAGATCGGAAGAGGGGAACAAGGGAAGAAAAGGAAAGAAAAATAAGTGAAAAGATAGAGGGAAAGAATGGGAAGAGAATGGGTGGAGAAAGGTAAATGAAAAGAAGGAAATGATGCGAAGAGGAAAAATGAAAGAAAATGAGAGGAAAAAAGGGAAAAAAAGGATGAAGGGGAAGACAAAAGAAGAGAGAAAGGGTAAAGAAATACGAAGAGAAGTTGCGAAAATTAAGAGAAAGTGAGGAAAGGGAAGAGGAAGAGAAGTTGAGGTAAGGGAAAGGGAGAGAAAGGGGGAAGACAGGGTACACAGAGAGGGAGGGGGAGGGGGTGAGTCCCCGCCCTGGCACGTCGAAACGCGTGGGTGGCAGCCTCCAAACCCCCACTATGCGGGAGATGAGTATAGTGGGGTGGGGGTGGGGAGGAGGGGAGGAGGAGGGGAGGAGGGGAGAGGAGGAGGGCAGCCTCCAACCCCCACTATGCGGGAGGGGAGATGAGTATAGGACGGTGGGGGAGGGGGTGGGGTCGGAGGAGGGGGGGAGGAGGAGGGGAGAGGGAGGAGGGGGTAGGAAGATCGTATTGCAAGGAACAAACCGATACACTTTGCAACGACCGATGACTATCCTCTGCATGATGTCCGGGCGAGCGAGGCTGACACTGGCTTTTGTTTGGGGGTTTTGTTTATTTTGTTTACGAGAAATTATTGTTTAGAAGAAGCAGAAGTCATGCTCGTGAATCAGGCATAATGGCTGTATTGTTCTTCTGTTAATTAATGTGATTCATGTCGTGCGCTTGCACTCACATACGCATAAACATACATGCATAAGCACGCACATATATGTGTGCATGTGTGCGAGTGTGAGCGTGTGTGGGCATAGTGATAATATAATAATAATAATAATAATTATAATAATAATAATAATAATAATAATAATAATAATAATAATAATAATAATAATAATAATAATAATAATAATAATAATAATAATAATAATAATAATAATAGTAGTAGTAATAATAGTAATAATAATGATAATAATAATAATAATGATAATAATAGTAATACTACTACTAATAATGATAATACTAATACTAATACTAATACTAATAGTGATAATACTAATGATAATGATAATAATAATAATAGTAATAATAATAATAACAATACTACTAATGAGAATAATAATAATAATAGTAATAACGTGACAATAACAGTAATAATACTGATAATAATAACAATAACAACAATAATAATGATAAAATAATAATTAATAATAATAATACAGAGTTGTAAGTTATAGTTACAGATATAAAGTTGTCGCTCTACAAAGTGGGCATTTGACTGTCTAATAGAGTAGGGTACAGTTGACATATAATATCAGGATGTATAACACTTTAATTCACACGGTTGTTTACATCTTCACGGAGTTGTTTTCTGGAGTGACGTAAGACCGGATAGCAGATCCCGATGTCTCGAAGATGTAAGGATGTTGTAGGCAAATTTTTCTGTTAAAATTTTTCCTATGGGGAGATTTGCAGATGACTTTGAGTATCGATATATGAAAAGTCTGGGCCAATTGTGATGCGTAAAGTTTTTTTTTCTATTTTTTCTAATTTATTTATTTATCTTTTTTTTTAAAGTAATGGACGAATGTTAGAATGGTGATGCATATTCACAAATTGGTCGATTGAAGGTAGAGTAGAGTAGAGTAGGTTATCATGGGATGTACAGAAGGATTTTAATTTTGGTAGTATGAAAAGCTTTCTTTGCGCAGTGTGTGTGTGTGTGTGTGTGTGTGTGTGTGTGTGTGTGTGTGTGTGTGTGTGTGAGTGAGTGAGTGAGTGAGTGAGTGAGTGAGTGAGTGAGTGAGTGAGTGAGTGAGTGAGCGAGCGAGGGAGTGAGTGAGTGAGTGAGTGAGTGAGTGAGTGAGTGAGTGAGTGAGTGAGTGAGTGAGTGAGTGAGTGAGTGAGTGAGTGAGCGAGCGAGTGAGCGAGCGAGTGTGTGTGTGTGTTAGTATGATACGCATGCATGTGTTTCACTGAATATGCTATTTTTTCTTGGAAGGAAAAGAATGAAAGAGCGAAGAGAAAAGAAGGGGAAGAAAGAACGAAGACACGAGACGAGAAATGAAGATGAGGAGACCAGTATGGAGAAGGGGAGGCGAGGGGGGGGGGGTAATACAATACCACATGCCCCCAAATACCATTAAATGCCCCCCCCCCATCCCCCCAACCCCCCCTCTGTCTCATTCCCTTAGGACAAAATGAAGAACAGAAACACACATTTAAATAAAAAATAGAACAAAAAACACATAGGCCAGAGGTCCTCGAGGAGTCCATCGTCACAGGGGAATAGGACACAAAAGCCTCCTTCAAAAAGCCTCTTCCGAAGCCTCCTGGAAGCCCCGCCACCTCAAGGAAGCCAGGGAGACAAAGCCCAGGACAGTCCCAGCGGCCCCCGGATAGATAATTGGGTCTATTCTGCAACTGTCCTCTATGATGGATGGGCGGTCTTCACCCCTCCCTCCCTCCCTCCCTCTTTCTCCCTCTCTCCCTCACCCCCCCCCACCCCCTCTCTATACCTTAATGCCCTATCATGCACTTCCTTGACCCCTCGTCCCTTGTTTTCTCCCCTCCCCTCCCCTCCTCCCTCCCTCTCCCATACTTTCCTGCCCTCCCTTACCTCACCTTCCTCCCTCACCCCCTCTCCCCTACCCCCTCCAGAGACCTTCCTACCCACCCATATTCCCCCATCCCCCACACCCCCACACCCCTCCGGAGACCTTCCTACCCACCCATATTCCTCCCTTACCCCCCCCCCCCGTCGGCGTCTTTCACTCCTCTCAAATCCTCACACCCACACCCACCTTCCCCGCCCACCATAGGAAAGGGCGTCTGGGTTGATCTAATGACATGTGAATCCAACTTTTAAATTTTGATTTGATTGAGTGATTAAAACGAGGCATTTCTTTTGATAAAGAATTCGAAAAAATTGATATTTTTAACAGAATATAAAATAAAAAATGCGAAATGAATAGATATTTTTAACCGAACATAAAACTTTGTATAAAAATGGAAAAAAAATACTTTGGGAGAGAATACGAAAGAAATAGATATTTGGTAAAAAAAATAATAATGTACAAAAATGGAAAAAAAGGGAAACGACGAAATAGATATTTAGTAATAAAAATAAATAATAAAACTTTGTACAAAAATGGAACAAAAATAACTTAAGGTTATCTATAGGAGTGGGAATAAAAATAAATAACAAGAAATACCAAAACAACTATTGACGAAAGAAAGGCAGAAAACAACACACAAAAGAATATGATAGAGTATGAAAACCGTGAAGAGAGAGAGAGAGAGAAAGAAAAAAAGGGAAGACAGACACAACGAAGAAGAGAAAGAGAGAGAGAGAAGAAAAAAATAACACCGACAGACTACATTAATCCCTGACCGAAGAATAGACGATTGACCAGCCCGACCCGCCCCCCCCCCCCCTCCCCCATTAAAAAAAAAGAAAAAAAAAAAAATAAAGACCTTTATACGTGTGACAAATCGGAAGGTACATTGATATATATATACCCCTCCCGTATGCCCATTATTATGGCCAGGCAGCGGTGGAATTCCCGTATAGCGAGTGGAGGCAGAACTAATAGTTAATAATGCGACATAAACGCCGATGCACGGGGAGGAGTAAGGTCAGGTCAGGTCATTTTTGCCTGACCCCGCTGGAAGGGAGAGGAGACTTAGCGAGAGGCCGTGGTATTGGTATTGGAAAGGAAGAAATTTAAATAAATCATTTGTTTAACATTTTATATCCCAAATATATATAGCCATGAACATATGATATGACAAATATACCAATAATTCACCCATAAAACAATCTTAAAAAAAAAAAAATAATAAAAAATAAAAATTATGATTACCATAAAAGAAAATATATCCAGCCCAGAAACATAAAACATTAATAAAGAGTCAAAAACAAAAACACAAACACGCCTTTATCTCCAAACCCACTACGAGAAGCAAGGTCACTATTATCAGAGGTCACGCAGGTCGCAACGAACACCTCTCCTCGGCTGACCTGTGAACGAGGTGACGCTGACCTGCTGTATTTGCTCTCTATTTCCTCTGTATTAGGACTGCATTTACTCAGTATGTGATCTGTATAAGCTCTATATTATCTCTATATTACCTCTATGTTAGTTCTGTATTAGCTCTATATTGGCTCTATATTAGATCTGTATTAGCTCTATATTGGCTCTATATTAGATCTGTATTAGCTCTATATTGGCTCTATATTAGCTTTGTATTAGTTCTGTATTAGCTCTATATTAGCTCTATATTAGCTCTGTATTAGTTCTGTACTAGCTCTTTATTAGCTCTGTATTAGTTCTGTATTAGCTCTATATTAGCTCTGTATTAGCTCTATATTAGCTCTGTATTAGTTCTGTATTAACTCTGTGTTAGCTCTTAATTCTGCATTAGCTCTATATTAGCTCTATATTAGTTCTGTATTAACTCTATATTAGCTACTATAGATACCAGACTTGATTTCCTTTTTTTAATTACTGATAAAAGTCGATGCGCAAAAGTTTGAGGATATATAGAGAAATTAAATAAAGGGGGAAAGTTGAAGGTAATGTATAGGAGATAATCCAGGATGGAGGAAGGGAGGAATGAGAGAAGGGGAGAAGGCGTGAGGAATAGCGGGAATGTGTGTTAGAGAGAGAGAGAGGGAGAGGGAGAGGGAGAGAGAGAGAGAGAGAGAGAGAGAGAGAGAGAGAGAGAGAGAGAGAGAGAGAGAGAGAGAGAGAGAGAGAGAGAGAGAAAGCCAGAGAGAGAAAGAGAAAGAGAAAGAGAGAAAGAGAAAGAGAAAGAGAAAGAGAAAGAGAAAGAGAAAGAGAAAGAGAAAGAGAAAGAGAAAGAGAGAAAGAGAGAAAGAGAGAAAGAGAGAAAGAGAGAAAGGGAGAAAGAGAGAGAGAAAGAGAAAGAGAAGAGAAGAGAAATGGAGCAATCACAACAGTTCTTTACAGTCAGGTGTCGAGGAGCGAAGGGGCGGTACAGAGAACTGAAATGAGGATAGGAGGAGAGGAGGAGGGACAGGGGGGAGAGGGAGGAAGGGGAGAAGGGGGGGGGTCAAAGGTGATCATATTTCAGAAAAAAAATCCAGCAAAGGTGTCACTTTTTCCACCCGCTTACACGTGGGTGCCACTCGCCCGAACGACACTACACACACCTGATGGCTGCATACACTGGGGGTGGGGGTGGGGGGGTTGCACCACGCTGTTAAACGATGCTAATGAAGTGGTTGTTAGCGGTCGTTAGGGTTCGCAAGAAATCACAGGATTCTGCGTAGCGACTTGAGTAAACAAGTTCGTTAAACCGTGTTTGTGATTCGTCAAGGTTGGTTTTTAGTTAAGAACTTTGGTATAGTTATTTTGCCTTTTCTAGTTAAGTCATATAAAATGAACAGAATTCCCGTGCAATCGTGTCTTCAATTAGTTTTATTTACGTAACCTGTGTACAATATGATTTGTGATTCGCCAAGGTTAGTTTTTAGTTACGAACTTTAATCTAATTATCTTACCTTGTCTAGTTAAGTCATATAATATGAACCAAATTCCCGTGCAATCGTGCCTTTATTTAGTTTATTTACATAACCTGTATAATATGATGTTTGTTCATAGACCCAACCGACTCAGTACTAGGGATCACGTGATGGCGCGAAATGAAGATAATTCAAATTTAAAAAACATGTGCACCGTGAACGACCCAGCTAACCTAAAACCGCCAACGACAAACCTTAAAAAAACAGATGATCATTACCGTACGTCGAGGTTTAAAGAAAAATACATACATATATCATGAAATCTTTATAAGCTTAGTGATTAATGATAGAACTCAGGTCGTGAGGACCGCTGATGACAGGTCGTGGAGGTGGGTGGGTGGGTGGGTGGGTGGGGAGGGGTGTTCATGACCTGGTATTGAGTCTCTTGTGGGCGTGGAAAGGGGGTTGAGGTGGATGGGCTTAGCACCTAATAGGGCGTGAGGACACATCCGAGCTCTATTCCCTGTTCTGATTCCCATTCCTTGTTCTGATTCCCATTCCTTGTTCCGATTCCCATTCCCTGAGCCAATTCCCATTCCGTTCCGATTCCCACTCCATGTTCCGGGTGAACTAGGTGTCCCATTCCCTGTTTATATATATATATATATATATATATATATATATATATATATATAAAATATATATATATATATATATATATATATATATATATATATATATTTTTTTTTTTTTTTTTTTTTTTCTTTCTTTTTTTCTTTCTTTTTTTTCTTTTTTTTCTTCATTTTTTTCGACCTTGAATTTTGTTTCGCGTTTATCCGGAGAATAATAAGAAGGGAGGGGTAAAGGGGATATACAGGGAAGGGAAGGAGAAAAGAAGGAAGAGAGGGAGAGAGAGGAACAAGAGTGAGGGTAATAAAATGTACAAATCCGAGCAGATCATTCAATGCACCAAAAGAACAGACATGATTTTTTTTTTTTTTTTTTTTTTTTTTTTTTTTTTTTGAGAACTGTTGCTATAGTCTAAAGCCATTCGGTTGCGGACGAAGCTGGACGTCGAAGATCTAGACGAACTATCATTACTCTGCAACCTCATGGCGGTGTATTTGGCCATGGGCGTGTGTGTCTGGTTATGGGCGTGTCTCTCTGGCTATGGGCGTGTGTGTCTGGTTATGGGCATGTGTGTCTGGTTATGGGCGTGTGTGTCTGGTTACGGGCGTGTGTCTCTGGTTATGGGCGTGTGTCTTTGGCCATGGGCGTGTGTCTCTGGCTATGGGCGTGGGTTTCTGAACATGGGCGTGTGTCTCTGGCTATGGGCGTGTGTCTTTGGCTATGGGCGTGTGTCTTTGGCTGTGGGCGTGTGTCTCTGGCCATGGGCGTGTGTCTCTGGCCATGGACGTGTGTCTCTGGCCATGGGCGTGTGTCTCTGGCCATGGGCGTGTGTCTGTCATGAGAAGAAACGACTCACTTCCCCCTCCCCCCCCTCCTTTTTCCCCTTCTCCCCCCCCCTCCCCCAATCTCATTTACCCTCCCCTCCCACCTTTAAAAAAAATAGTGCATCACAGCTCTTCAACATTGCAATTAGCCCGCGAGGTTTAAATGGGTAATTACCGGTTCCTCGGAGGCGCCCGGGAGACAGCCCCGCCATCACATGATTAAGCCCCATTTTCTAAGGGACGGACATAATGGGTGTGTGTGGGCTGCGGCTCCCTTGTCCTCCGTGCTAATGGGGACTCAAACCCCCCCCCCGTTATTAGTGCCCAAGGTGTAGGCTGTGTGTGGAAGGCCGACATGAGGTCACAGAAGGTCATTCGCCGGGGCTAGGTCGCTCGTCATGACCTATTGTTCGGCGGGTGAGGGGGGGAGTGGGGGGAGAGGGGGAGGGACCGTCACTAACTTGCTGGAAAGGGCGCCGGGATGCGATGTCTGTGTCTACCTCACTCTGGGCTAGGCTGACAGACAGACATCTGGGCTTCGTCTTGGTTCAGTCTATTTCTCTCTCTGTCTCTGTGTGTCTCTCTTTCTTCATTTTTCCCTCTTTCTGTCTCTGTCTCTCTCTCTCTCTCTCTGTCTCTGTCTCTGTCTCTCGCTCTCTCTCTCTCTCTCTCTCTCTCTCTCTCTCTCTCTCTCTCTCTCTCTCTCTCTCTCTTTCTTTCTTTCTTTCTTTCTCTCTCTCTCTCTCTCTCTCTCTCTCTCTCTCTCTCTCTCTCTCTCTCCTATCTGTACACCAATCGCCACTGCGCTTCTCTAATTACATACCATGTAGCTCTAATATATATATATATATATATATATATATATATATATATATATATATATATATATATAATACATAAAAACCAATTTACCCGAAATGTGAAAGTGGCATTATACTCCACTCTGTCAAGTTATTCAATCAAGAAAATAAAGTGATACCCCCCCCCCCCCACCGCCATTACGAAAAGGCAAAACACAAAAGCAAAACCAAAAACGAGGATAATGGAATCCAAAACTGAATTGGCTGTCAGTCTATTACGTAATGACCATCATTTTAGCAGCAAATGTAATATTCCAATTGCTTTGTTACCCGATTTATGTTGCAACGAAAATGGACGAAATTGTTATTTACGCACGGATATTAGTCACACACACACACACACACACACACACACACACACACACACACACACACACACACACACACACACATATATATATATATATATATATATATATATATATATATATATATATGTATATATATATATATATATATATATATATATGTATATAATGTACGTACATATACATATATATGTATATATGTATATATACGTACATATTTATGCATATATATATATATATATATACATATACATATGTGTGTGTGTGTGTGCGTTCGTGTGCGCGCGTTTGTGTATGCGTTACCAAACTCTGCGACTATTTTGCCTGTCTCTTTCTCTCCATCCTCCTCTCTCTTCTCCCTCTCTCCCCATCCCCACTTTCTCCCCCTCGTTCCATCCCCTCTTTCTCCCTCTCCCCCCATCCCCACTTTCTCCCCCTCGTTCCATCCCCTCTTTCTCCCTCTCTCCCCATCCCCTCGTTCTCCCTCTTCTGCCTCTCTCCCCATCCCCTCTTTCTCCCTCTCTCCCCATCCCCTCTTTTTCCCTCTCTCCCCACCCCCTCTTTCTCCCTCTCTCCCCATCTCCCCATCCCCTCTTTCTCCCTCTCTCCCCATCTCCTCTTTCTCCCTCTTCTCCCTCTCTCCCCATCCCCCTCTTTCTCCCCCTCGTTCCATCCCTGTGACTACACCTCCGCCAGGCACAAACATATGAATGGGGTGACGTCATTCATTCAAGAGCCTGTCGTTTCCTTGTAGGACAAATCTTCTGCCACGTAAGCACAGTTAATAGTGGTAATGCACCGTAGATCCTGCATACACACACATTGTTCGGCGTGGGATAAAAAAAAAAGAAAAAAGAAAAAGAGAAAGAAAAAAAAGATGGAGGATGTCGTGCATGGAGGAAGGAAGGGGTTGATGGGGAGAATGAGGTGGGTGGGGGGAGGAAAAGGAGGAGGAGGAGTGAGAAGGGGAGAAGAGGATGGGAAGAAAGAAGAGGAGGGATGATAAGTGGGGGAGAGGATGGAAGGAAAGAGGATGAGGATGGAGAAGAGGAAGAGGAGGAGGAGGGATGAGAAGTGAAGAAGAGGTTGGAAGGAAAGAGGATGCATAAGAAGAGGAGAGGAGGGAAGGAATGAGGAAGAGGACGGGTAAGAGGAGGATGAGAAGGAGGAAGAAGAAGAGGATATGATGAAGAAGAAGAGGAAAGGAAAGAGGAAGAGAATGGAGAAGAGGAAGTAGAGGAAGTACAAGTATAGAAAGGAGAGGAAGAAGGAGCAGACGAAGAATAAATGGATGTGGAATAAGAGGATGAACAGGATGAAAGGAGTAAGAAAAGAAAAAGGGGAAAAGATAAAGAGAAAGAAAGAAAAGACATCGAAGAGGCAGACGATGTAAAGTAAAAAAGGCGCGAAGCAAATAATTACAATAACAAGTATATATATCAAACAATAATGCTAAAGGAACGACCCCCGCCTACCAAAAATAAATAAATAAACACAAATAAAACCAACATACAAAGATATAAACAAACCAACACAAAAAAATAACGAAAACCACTTTGAAAAGATGCACTCCCCAAGCTTTTAAAAAAATGGCGCCAACCATCTCCCAGGCGGCGGCGGGAGCAACATGTCGCCCTGGTGTTAATTCTTTGTTTAGATTCATCCTACTCCCGTTAATTAATCCGATAACGACGTCTCTTCACTCTCGGAGGTTATGTAATCGGAAATTGACAGTGATAATTAATTTGTTATGATTAGGGAGTTTCCGTTTCTTGTTAGAGGGATGGTTAGTGTAAGTTCGAGAATATTTTTTTTATGTAATTGTAATGGCTGTGTGATAATTATGAGGATAACTGTTTTCTTTGCCATGTAGGTGTCAAAATATTTATTTTCCTAATTTCAAAATGATATATACGATAAAGTCATCAGTCATACAGCATTTATGTAATCTAAGTTATCTCCACATTTTTATTACTTAGTAACACGTAAAGAGATAATTTCAGTTAAACCGTCTATCAATATATATATATATATATATATATATATATATATATATATATATATATATATATATATATATATATATATATATATTTTTTTTTTTTTTTTGAATGTGGATGATGAGTTTAATTAAGAGCAAAAAGTGCTGACGACGCATTAATAAGAAATTTTATTACTTATGGGTCAACAATTCCCGAAAAAAATGAAATTTACTAAAAAGAAATGATATTCAAATATGATCAGGTTAATTTTCTTAATTTCCAGGACCCCAGCCTACAGATAGATATAAAAAAATAAATACCTTTGTACAGTTTTTCAAGTATCTCTTTTTTTAAAATCTATTCCGGTTAATTTTCAGAACACAGAAAGTATGGTGTAAAAAAATCGTTTTATTGACATAATCTCTATGTATTAAAAGAAAAAACTTTTCGCCAAAATTTTGACTTAGAGAAAACGGGAAAACAAAATGGCCGCGCGTGTCGCCCGCATTCCCGCATCATCTACAAGTCGATCCCTGATGCTCAATTCTCGACAGGATTCCACTTGTTTATGTCCGCCACTGATCCCAGGCCTTCGCTCCCACGCCCTCGGGTTCTCCGCCTCCTTCCCATGCCTTGCTTCCTTATCCTTAGCTCCCGATGTGGTTTCCTCTGCTATTCCTTTTTTAATCCTCTCCTCTTCCTTCTTCTTCGTCTTTTTGTCTCTTCCTTTTTCTTCTTATTTTTTTTCTTCTCTTCGTCTTCTATTTCTTCTTCTCTCCCTCCTTCTTCCTTTTATCTTACTCCTCGTCCTTATTCGTCTTCTCCTCTTCCTTCTTCATCTCCCTTTTCTCCTCTTCCTCCTTCTCTTTCCCCCTCCTCCTCCTTCCCCCTCCGCCACGGCCAAAATACCCGACATACTTTCCCAGCCATCTCGCGGCAGCCCCCAACGGCGTTATCACCCTGAAGGACGCCCAGGAAGACGCCCTCGTGACCCCGAAGGAGCGGGCGCGTGACCTCGTCTCACCCCCCCTCCCCTCTTGACCCACCCTGTAAGCCCCCCAACCTCGCCGATAAGGCCGATATAAACCGCAAAAGGGGAACGCGATAGAGCGGCCGATAAGCCCCGCTGGAATGCCGCTCTTGTTTACGAAACACCTGTTCGCGAGGTAAACATGAAGCGACTTGATGTGGGAAGGATGGCGTGGCCCGGGGAACAATGGGGTGGGGGGTGGGATGGAGGGGGTATTGGGGGTAGGAGGTGTGGGGTGGGGTGGGGTGTGGAGATCATGATGATTGAACATGAGGTGGGGGGTTTGGGTGGAGGGGGTATGAGGGAGGAGAGAAGGTGGAGGGTGGAGGGAAGGGGTGGGGTGTGGGAGGTGGGGTTAGGGTGGGTGTGGGGGTGGGGTGGGTTGGTGGCAAGGAGAATATGATGGTTGATCATGAGGTGGGTTTTTTTGGGGGGAGGTTATGGGGAGGAGAGAAGGTGGAGGGTGGAGGAGAAGGTGGAGGGAGGGGGTGGGGAGGAGGAAGGAGGGAGGGGAGAGAGGGGGGCGGAGCGTATGAAGAAGGAGAGAGGGTGGAGGGAGGGGATGAGAGTAGAGGAAGCATGGGAAAAGGCGGAAAAGGACTAAGAAAGAGGGTATAGGAAGGAAGAGGAGGAAGAGGCGTAAAATCGAAGTATGGAGAAGGAATAGAAGGAGAAGGACTGGTAAGAATAGGGGCAGGAAAAGGAATATCAGAAAAAAGAGTAAGTAGAATAGAAGTAAGAAAAAGGAAGAAAATCTGGAACATGAGCAAAGTCAGAATAAGTAAAAAAAAAAAAAAAAAAAAAACAGAAACGAACAGGGGCATAGGAGAAGATTCATAAAAGAGGAGAGGGGGGGGAGAGTAAAATGGAGGAAAAGGAATAGGTTGGGGGAGGGGAAGGGAAGGGGGGGGGGTAAGTCGATCCCTTATCCAAGAAGAACGCGTGGGTATGGCGCCTTTCCTCCCCCCCACCCCCACCCCCCACCTCCACCCCAGCCCCACCCCAACCCCCACCCCCACCTTCTTTGCCATTGTTGGTGTTCTTTGTCCCATTCCAAGTTAGAGAATCATTAAAGCAGACGAGATTGGGGAGATAAAAGAGGACTCGTGAGTAGGGGGGGTTGGGGTAGGGTGGGGGGGTGGGGTGGGGGTGGGGGGTTGAGAGGAAGAATGGAGATTCGTCTTGTGATGTCTTGTAAGATTTCGTTGGGCACCTGACACGAAAAGATGTCATTGTCTCATCTGATGTATCGGTTATTATCGTACAGATCATATGGGAAGTATAACAGTATATATTCTCTAACTCTGAGGGAGGGAGAGGTAGAGAGAGGGAGGGAGGGAGGGAAGGGGAGGGAAGGGAAGGGAAGGGAAGGGAAGGGAAGGGAAGGGAAGGAAGGGAAGGAAGGGAAGGGAAGGGAAGGAAGGGAAGGGAAGGGAAGGGAAGGAAGGGAAGGAAGGAAGGGAAGGGAAGGGAAGGAGGGAGGGAGAGAGGGAGGGAGGGAAAGAGAGAGAGAGAGAGATTTTGATTTCATTTGAAAAAAAAAATATTACGGAACAGTTTACATGCCCTGTAAAAAGCCAGGGAAAGATGAAAGAGAGAGAGAGAGAGAGAGAGAGAGAGAGAGAGAGAGAGAGAGAGAGAGAGAGAGAGAGAGAGAGAGAGAGAGAGAGAGAGAGACGCACACACATACAAATATATATATATATATATATATATATATATATATATATATATATATATATATGTATGCATATATATGTATATGTGTATATATACATATATATGGATATATAGATATACATATATACATATGTATATATATCTTTGTAATCATGAATTCTTATATATATAATAATACATAACCGTTCCACACATTACTCTCTTCTCGTACCTCTCCCAAGCGCCCTAGAATCTTCCA
>NC_091554.1:4240354-4245354 GCF_042767895.1 Penaeus vannamei
TAATTTTTTTTCCTATATTCATATGAAAAAAATATATAGGCCTAGGGACATAAAATGGCAATCAATGTAATATGTTTTTGTTGTTTAATAAATGCAGATTATGATCACATATTGTTTGAATAAAAATCAGTAGGATATAAAAGAAAAGAAATAAAGAAGAGAAGAAAGGAAGGAAGAAAGAAGAAGGAGCAGGAGAAGGAGGAAAAGAAGCAGGAGAAGGAGGAGGAAAGGAGGAGGAGGAGGAGGACGAAGAAACAGGAGAGGAAGAAGAAGCAGGAGAAATAGGAGGAAGAAAAGAAGAAGAAGAAGAAGAAGCAGGGAGAGGAATAAAAGAAAGAAGAAGAGGCAAAAAAGAAGAAAAAAAGAAGATGAAAAAGAAGAGCAGGCAAAAAAAAAGAAAAAAGAAAAAAAAAAACAAAAACAAAAAACGAAAAATACAAAAGTGCGAAAATCCGAAAGAAAAATGCTTCAAATATGATCGTCTTTCCTGGTCCATTTTGTTCATTAATGGCCCCTTTCAGATTGGCATTATGCAGTGTAAAATCATTTTTGCGTCGGGGAATATTGACAGAGGGAAATAAAAAAGGTGGATGGAGAAATGAAGGGGTAGGAGGAGGAGGAGGTGGAAGAGGAGGTGGTGGTGGTGGAGGAGGGGGAAGAGGAGGAGGAGGTGGAGGGGGAGGAGGAAGAGGAGGAGGTGGAGGTGGTGAAGTAGGAGGAAGAGTTGGAGTAGGAGGAGGTGGTGGTGGAGTAGGTGGAGTAGGAGGAGGTAGGAGGAAGAGGAGGTGGAGGTGGTAGAGGGGGAAGAGGAGGAGGAGGAGGAGGAGGAGGAGGAGGAGGAGGAGGTGGAGGAGGAAGAAGAAGAGGAAGAGAAGGAGGAGGAGGAAGTAGAGGCGGAGGTGGAGTTGGAGTTGGTGTTGGAGGAAGAAGAAAAGGAGTAGGAGGTAGAAGTAGAGGTGGAGGTGGGGTTGGTGACAGAGATAGAGAAAGAAGATGAGTAAGAAGAAGAAGAGGAGAAAAGGAGGGAGGAGAATGACAAGCAAGTGAACGACGAGGAGGAGGAGCAAGAGAATAAAAACAAAAAAAAAAAACAAAGGAAGAAAAACAAGAAGAAAAAGAAGAAATAGAAATCGGTGTCCACACAGTGTCCTCCCCCCCTCCCCCCCTCCTATTCACCCCCCCCCCACACTCCACCCCCCCCCCCCCCCCCCACCCCCCTTCCCAGGTCATCACCACCGCCCGAGACACCTCACTTGTTCCGCCCAAGGATGTCAATGAGGCGTGATAGATTGATGCTCCGCTTCCGAACGTGGGCGGGGGGTGTGCGTGGGCGCGCGGGCGTGAATTCAGACGTGCGGGCTTACGTGTGGGTGTGGGGAGGGAGGGGGGAGGTGAGGGATGGGGAGGGAGGGAGGGATGGGGATGGGGTGGGTGAAAATGTAGGGGAGGGAGGGAGGGAGAGGGAAGGGGAGTGAGGGGAAGGGGAGGCGGGGGAATGGGAGGGAGGGAGGGAGAGAGGGAGAGAGAGGAGAGTGAGGGAGGGAGGGAGGAAGGAGAGAGAGAGAGAGAGAGAGAGAAAGAGAGAGAGAGAGAGAGAGAGAGGGAGAGAGAGAGAGAGAGAGAGAGAGAGAGAGATTCAGAAAATTAGGTCCACAATCATCATAAAAACCTGAATTCAGACTCCTTACACTTGCTAACACTATACTCACATCTTACCACCAACATACACCATAAACCTCGCCCCCCCCCCCAACGAATCATAATCTTAATATCCTTTCTTCAATCACCAAATCCAACGAACTCACACAACACCTTCAAACTTCACACTTCGAACTCTCTTCTCGCCATGCCACACCACCCAAAACAAAAACCAGGGCACGCCCCATCTCGCGCCCCCAAAGCTGAGGAAATGGGCCCTGTTTGTCCTCTACCTGGACGAGGGTGATACCGGGAGGAGGCTAATCTGTCTGAAAACAAGGACAGGTCGACCAGGCCTGCCGCCTCTCACGTGTCCTTGCGAAGTCCAACACCTATGTACGTGTCACGAGCTTACCTCTTGTGAAGTCTCAGCTCCTCTTAAATTCACTTACGACAGATCGTAAGGCGTCGAGGTGAGACTAGGTTATCGAGTCGAGTCCTGTGTATTTTCTTGCAGACCGGGAAGACTTAAGTTGTCGAGGTGAGTTTTGTGGCGAGTGAAGTGTATGTTTTTGTATAGTTATCGAGTTATTAAGGTGAGTTTTGTGTATTTCTTTCTCATATTGAAAATACTTGAATTATCAGTTATTAATATCAGTTATCGAGGTGAGTTTTGTGTATTTCTTTCTCATACTGGAAAGACTTGAATCTTCAATTATTGATATCAGTTATCGAGGCGAGTTTTGTGTATTTCTTTCTCATATAGAAAAAAACTTGAATCACCATTTATTAATATCAGTTATCGAAGTGAGTTTTGTGTGTTTCTTTCTCATATTGGAAAGACTTGAATCATCAATTATTAATATCAGTTATCGAGGTGAGTTTTGTGCATTTCTTTCTCATATCGGAAAGACTTGAATCACCCATTATTGATATTAGTAATAAACCATTAATATAAACAAAAACTGACTTTCCTCACACCTCATTTTCCTCACAGAACACGGTCACTTGTGTATTTCCTTCTCATATTGAAAAGACTTGAATCATCAATTATTAATATCAGTTATCGAGGTGAGTTTTGTGTATTTCTTTCTCACATTGGAAAGACTGAATCATCCATTATTCACATTAGTAATAAACCTTCAATATTAAAAAACCCTGACTTTCCTCACACCTCATTTTCCTCACAGAACACGGTCACTTCCGACTCACCATCCTGCAAGTTATCAATGTGAGTTTTGTGTATTTCTTTCTCACATTGGAAAGACTGAATCATCCATCATAAATATAAGTAATAAACCTTCAATATCAAAAAAACCTGACTTATTCACATTAATAATAAACCATCAATATAAAAAAACCTGACTTTCCTCACAGCTCATTTTTCCTCACAAAACACGGGTCACTTCCGCCTCCCATCCCGCACGCTTCTCGCACCCTCATACCATGTGGCAAGCTTATCGTCACACTTCTGTTCTTATCGGGATTTTGTTAACAGAGAGGTCAAATACCCCGGATGAGCCGCGATAACGAAGGACCGCCCTGGATATCCGATGTGTTAAATGCGAACGGTTGACGGGAAGGTAAACAAAGGCAAAATGGTGACAAGATTGGATAAAATGTGTGACGTAGAGAAATCCGATAAGATTTTTTTTTTTTTTTTTTTTTTTTGTGAGAGTTCTATCGGGTTTTGTGGATAAAATAGATGTTTGAATTTGAATTTCCCGACTTTAGACTTTTTATCTTTCATTTTAGCTTTTTTTTTCTATTATTAATCTAGTAATTTATTTAATCTCGTGATTTCATTGCGAATTGTGGCGGTGTTCGGATTGGTGATGTCAAATGTAAAGTGGATTTGTGTGGATGGATATGATATTGTACAACGAATTCATAAGTATTTTAGTATCGAGTGGATATAACAATATATATTTTTCTACTCCTGTTCACGTATCTCTTTGTATTTCTGTTTGTCTACTTCTCTCTCTGCCTGTCTATCTGTCTGTTTGACTGTCTGTTTCTCTCACAGACACTCACTGATCTACTCTGCTCTTTCTTTCTCTTTGCTTCTCTCTCTCCCTCTTTTCCTTTCCCCTCCTTGTTTCCTCCTCTCTCTCTTTCCTTCTTTCCCTCCCACCCTCTTTTTCTCCCTCCTTCTTTCTTTCCTTCCCTCCCTCCCTCTCTCCCTCACCCTCAACAGTCAATTCCGTGACAAAGCAAACACGTAAAAGAAGAAGAAGAACAAGAAGAAAAAAGAAAGAAAGAAAAAAAACTAAAGCAAAAAAAAGAAAAAGAATAATAATAAGAAAAAAAAGAAAGAAAAAAAACTAAGAAAAAAAACAACAATAAAAAAAGCGCAAACAAACCCCAAACCGGATTTTTAATTAATCCTTTCCTTCCCAACTGCCCCTCCTTCCTCCTTCCGCACCTCCCCCCCTCCTCCTTCCTCCTTCCTCCTTCCACCCCTTTCTTCTTCCTTCCTCCTCCTCAGGCGTGTCTCCTTAAGGCAGGTGCGAAGTCTATGGCCCAGCACGCGCCGACACCTACCGTAGAAAATGGAGGGGGTTCACCACAAAAAAGGGGGGTTGGGGGGGGAGGGGTTAAGGGGGGGAGAGGGGGAAGGGGGAGGGCGAGGGGGAAAGGGGGTTTGGAGAGGGGATTGGGAGGAGGGGAAGGGGTTAAGGGGGAGGGGGAACGGGGCTAAGGGGAGGAGGGGAAGGGGGTAGAGGGAAGGGGGATGGGGGAAATGGGAGAGGATGGGGAAAGGGAGAAGGGGAAGGGGAAGGGGGAAGGGGAGGGAAGGGGAGGGGTGGGGGGAAGGGGAAGGGAGAGGCCTGAGGGGGTGAGGGGAAAGGGGAAAGGGGAAAGGGGTAAGGGGAAGGAAAAGGGGGTTAGGGGAAGGGGTAAAATGGAGGAAGGGGGAAAGGGCTAAGGGAGAAGGGGAAAGGGGTAAGGTGGAGGATGGGAAAGGGAAAGGGGAAAAGAGGGGGGAAAGAGGTAAAGGGGAAGGGATAGGGTAATGAGGGGAGGGGGAGAGAGGATAGTGGGGAAGATGTCTAAACTTCCTTCCTCTGCGAAAACTTCTTGACTTGTTTAAGTAATCCCTTGAAAAAAGAAGAAAAAAGGAGGAAAGAAGAAGAAGAAGAAGAAGAAGAAGAAGAAGAAGAAATGACACGGGAAAAAATAACGATTAAACACACTGCTTGAGACGATTAAATAAACCACCTTTCTGGAGAGAGAAATGAAGGAAAGGAGAAGAAGAGAACGGAAGAAAAAGACGGAGAAAAATGGACAAGAAGAAATGGAGAGAAAAAGACGGAAGAAAAGGGAAAAGAAAAAGACGAAGCTAAATGGACAAGAAGAAG
>NC_091554.1:4250354-4260354 GCF_042767895.1 Penaeus vannamei
AATAATAATAATAATAATAATAATAATAATAATGATAATAATAATAATAATAATAACAACAATAATAATAATAATAATAATAATAATAATAATAATAATAATAATAATAATAATAATAATAATAATGGCAATAATAATAACAATAATAATAATAATAATAATAATAATAATAACAATAATAATGAAAGTAATGATAATAATAACAATAACAACAATAATGATGAAAATAATAGTAACAAAAGTGATAACCATAACAATAATATTGATAATCGTCATTACAATCACAATGATGATGATAATAACACCAATCATCACAATCATCATCACGAACATAAGTACAACAGCTTCAAAACAACCACGTACCACACACGACCACGCACAGAATCACGAGAAGCTAATCCCCATTACTCTTCCCCTTCCTTTTCTTTCTTCTTCCACCCCCTTCCTCCTCCCATCTAATTTCCCTAACTTTATTTCATCCCTTCCCTCCTCTCCTATTTATTTCCAAGGTCATCTACCCCTTCCTCTTCCCTTCCCCATCTCTGCTTTCCATTCATCCTCCATACCCCATCTTCCCCTCTCCCTCCCCCCCTCCCTTCCCCCTTTCTGCTTTCCATTCCTCTCTGTACCCTATATTCCGCAACGCACCCTTCCTCCTCCCTAAATCCCATCTCCCCCACCCCTCCCCTTCTCCCTCCCCTTCCTCCCTCTCCCATCCCCTCCTTCCCTCCTATCCCCCATCTCCTCCTTCCCTACCCCATCCCATCCCCCTTCCCCTCCCCCTCTCCACCCCTCCCATCCCCCTCCCTCTCCTCCCCTCCCTCCCCTCACCTCCTCCATCCCTACCCCCTCCTTCCCTCACCCTCCTACCCCACCCCTTCTCCCCCCCTCCCCCCCTCCCAACCCCCCTCCCTCCGCACTCCCATTGCAGGCGCGCGGCGGCACTGATTTCGCAGAGCCGGTGATGGACTTGCGAAGGCCGAGACGAGAGTACCCCTGCAGTGGCGTGGTTCTCCCGCCGGCGCTGCAGGACATCAAATGCAGCGCCGGCAATTGTCCTGTCGGGGGAAGGCGACGGAGAGGCGTCTGCTTGCCGTTGCTTGGGTGTTGTTGTTTTTTTTTTGTTCTTTAAATTCTGTTTTTGTTTGTGTGTTTTAATTTTGTTTGGTTTATTGGTTGCTTATTCTCTTATTGAAACGTTTGGGATGTGTGGAGAGAGGAGGGGGGAGAGGAGGGAAGGTGCAAAGAAAGAGAGAGAGAGAGAGAGAGAGAGAGAGAGAGAGAGAGAGAGAGAGAGAGAGAGAGAGAGAGAGAGAGAGAGAGAGAGAGGGAGGGAGAGAGAGTGAGAGGGCGAGGGAGGGAGGAGGGAGAGGAGGGAGGGATAGGGAGAGGAGGGAGGGAGGGAGAGGGAGGGAGGGAGAGAGAGAGAGAGAGAGAGAGAGAGAGAGAGAGAGAGAGAGAGAGAGAGAGAGAGAGAGAGATGAGAGAGAGATAGAGAGATAGAGAGAGAGAGAGATAGAGAGATAGAGAGATAGAGAGGAAGGAGAGAAAAAAAGACATCAATGTACCTCTAAAACAAAAAGACGGGAAAATAATAAAACATAAAAAACAACAAATCCTAAAGTAAAACAACCTCCACAAAAGAGAGAGAGAGAGAGAGAGAGAGAGAGAGAGAGAGAGAGAGAGAGAGAGAGAGAGAGAGAGAGAGAGAGAGAGATAGATAGAGAGAGAGAGAGAAGAGACAGAGACAGAGACATAGACCGAGAGAGAGAGAGATAGAGAGAGAGAGAGAGAGAGAGAGAGAGAGAGAGAGAGAGAGAGAACACAAAATAAAAGATACGGGAAGCTAACCCAACAACAGTTACTATAGCAACAACGAAGAAGTCCTCCCACCAAAGCCTTTATATTTACTAGCACTAAATCACCGTCCAACATCCCCCCTCCTCCTCCCCCTACCCCCCTTACTCTCTTCCTTTCCTCCACTCTCTTTCTCTCCCTCCTCCGTTCTCCTCTTTTATGTATTCTCTCTCATCCTCTTCTCTTTCTCCTCTTTTTCTCCTGTCCTTCCTCTCTCCTGTCCTCTTCTCTTTCTTCTCATTTCCTCCTCTTTTCCTCTCCCTTCTCAGCCTCTTTTCCTCTTTCTCATTTCCCCTTCCCTTTGTCTATCTGCCTTCTCTCTTCTTCCTCTTCTTCTTCCTCCTCCTCTTCTTACTCCTGACACTCCTATTCTCGCTCCCCCCCCTCCTTCCTCTCTCGCCCTCATATCCGTTCCCATCCTATTTCTTATCTCCTCTCACTCATCCCCTCCCTCCTCTCCTCTCGCTTCCCCCACCCCTTTTCCCACTCTCCGCTTCTTCCTCCCTTATCTCCTCCCCCTTCCCATCCCTACTCCCCGCCTTGTTTCCTCCCTCTCCTTCCTCGCTCTCCCTGCCTACTCCTTCCTCTCCCTTCCCTCCACTCTCTCTCCCTACTCCCCCGCCCTGTTTCCTTCCTCTCCTCACTCTCTCCCCCTCCCTCTACTCCCCCTCCCTGCCTACTCTCTCTTCCTCCCTCCCCCTCTATGCCTTCTCCTCCTTCCTCTCCCTTTCCCTCCACTCTCTCTCCCTACTCCCCCGCCTTGTCTCCTACTCTCCTTCACCCCATTCCCTCCTTCTTCCCCCTTCCCTCCCCACTCCTCCTTCCTCTCACCTTCCCTCCACTCTCTCTCCTTACTCCCCCCCCTGTCTCCTACTCTTCCTTCCCCCTCCCCTGTCTACTCTTCCTCTCCTCCCTCCGCTCCCCTTCCCTCCCCAATCCTCCTTTCTCTCCCCTTCCCTCCACTCTCTCTCCTTACTTCCCCTCCCTGCCTACTCTTCCTCCCCCTCTATGCCTTCTCTCCTTCCTCTCCCTTTACCTCCACTATCTCTCTCCCTACTCCCCCGCCCTGTCTCTCCTCTCCTTCCCCCTCCCCCTTCCCTCCCCACTCCTTCTTCCCCCTCTATGCCTTCTCCTCCTTTGCCTCCTCTCCTTACTCCCCCTCCCTGTCTCCTACTCTTCCTTCCCCTCCCTGTCTCCCACTCTTCCTTCCCCTCCCTGTCTCCCACTCTTCCTTCCCCGCCTGTCTCCTACTCTTCCCTCCCCTCTATCCCCCTCCCTCCCCACTCGTCCTGTCTCCTACTTCCTTCCCTGCCCCTGTCTCCTACTCTTCCTCCCTCCCCCTTCCTCTCCCTATCCCTCCACTCTCTCTCTCCTACTCCCCCCGACCTGTCTCCTACTTTTCCTTCCCCTCCCTGTCTACTCTTCCTCTCCTCCCTCCGCTCCCCGTCCCTCCCCACTCCCCCTTCCTCTCCCTATCCCTCCACTCTCTCTCCCTACTCCCCTCCCCTGTCTCCTACTCTTCCCTCCCCCGTCCCTCCCCACTCCTCCTCCCTCTCCCTTTCCCTCCACTCTCTCTCCCTACTCCTCCCGCCCTGTCTCCTTCCTCTCCTCCCTCCCCACTCCTCCTTCCTCTCCCTTTCCCTCCACTCTCTCTCCTTACTTCCCCTCCCTGCCTACTCTTCCTCCCCCTCTATGCCTTCTCCTCTTCCCCCTTCCCTCCCCACTCCTCCTTTCTCTCCCCTTCCCTCCCCACTCCTCCTTCCTCTCCCCTTACTCCCCCCGCCCTGTCTCCTACTCTTCCTCCCCACCCCACCCCCACACCCCCTCCCTCCCCACTCCCCACTCCAGCCGCGGGGAGTTCATTCACTACGATCAAACGTTCTCGGAACAGGATGACGTTCGGAGCCTGGGACCGTCTCCCGAGAGGATTGGACCGGATGTTCCAACTTGTAGACAGCGGGCGAACCACCACGAACCGCCCGTGAAACTACCGAGAACCAGTCATAAAAGTAGCGGGAATCACTAGGAACCAGTAGTAATATTAGCGGGAACCACTAGGAACCAGTAATAAGACTAGCGGGAACTACTAGGAACCAGTCATAAAACTAGCGGGAACCACCAGGAACCAGTCATGAAATTAGTGGGAATCACTAATAAAACTACCGAGAACCACCCGTAAAACTACCGAGAACCACCGGGAACCGCCTATAAAACTAGCGGGAACCACCAAGAACCACTAATAAAACTAGCGGGAACCACCAAGAACCAATCATAAAACTAGCGGGAACCACCAAGAACCAATCATAAAACTAGCGGGAACCAGTAGGAACCAGTCATAAAACTAGCGGGAATCACTAGTAACCAGTCATAAAACTAGCGGGAACCAGTAGGAACCAGTCATAAAACTAGCGGGAATCACTAGTAACCAGTCATAAGACTAGCGGGAACCACTAGGAACCAGTAATAGTCATAAAACTAGCGGGAACCACTAGGAACCACCTATAAAACTAGCGGGAACCACCAAGAACCACTAATAAAACTAGCGGGAACCAGTAGGAACCAGTCATAAGACTAGCGGGAACCATCAGGAACCAGTAATAATATTAGCGGGAACCACTAGGAACCAGTCATAAGACTAGCGGGAACTACTAGGAACCAGTCATAAAACTAGCGGGAACCACTAGGAACCAGTCATGATATTAGTGGGAATCACTAATAAAACTACCGAGAACCACCCGTAAAAGTACTGAGAACCACCGGGAACCACCTATAAAACTAGCGGGAACCACCAAGAACCACTAATAATACCACAGAGAACCACCAGGAACTAGCAGTAACTACGAGGACCTCCCCTAAAACTACCAAGAACTACCAGGAACTACCAATAACCTTCAGAAACCACCAAGAACCGCCAGAAAAAAAGAACCACCAAACCACTACCATGAACCACCAATATTTCCCTCAGGAACCACCAAGAACCACCAAAAATAACCAAGAACCACCAAACCACTACCATGAACCACCATTAACTTCACAGGAACCACCACTAGAACCACTAACAGGTACTACCAGAAACAACCAAGAAGAACCATGAACCACCACTAACCTCCGGGAACCACCAGTGGAACCACTAACAGAAACAGCCACGTACCAGGAATCCACCAAGAACCGTGATGAACCGTGGAAAGAACCGCACCCCAAAAAAAACAGCTTCTGAATCGTCATGTGACTGCTCTTGTATAAATTTCCTCAAATTTACGTTTTATCATTTCACAGATTTTTCCTTTTTAAGTTTCGACTATTTATTCAAAAATCTTTATCCTTTGATAGATTTTCCCTTTTTTTACTTTTGGATTATTTATTAAAAAATCTTTTTCCTTTGATAGATTTTTTCTTTCTAACTTTTTGATTATTTATTCTAAATTCTTTTTGACTGACGATTATTTATTCTAAATTCTTTATCCTTTCATAGATTTTTTTCTTTTTAAGTTTCGACTATTTTTTCTAAATTCTTTTTGACTGACTGGATCGAGTGATTTGTGACAGACAAGCTCATACGCCCAGATAATATATATCAGTAATATTGTGGCCGGAATGCAATACCAACTGTTGCAATCCTCGAGTTACATTTACGATTCATATATAAATATAGTACGAGAATGATATAGAATCATATGTAATTTAAGCACTAAAAAAAAAAAAAAAAAAAAAAAAAAAAAAAAAAGAATTATATTTACATATAATTATATTTACATAAAAAAATCAAGAGTGAAATGTGTCAAACGTACATCAAACCTAATAAAAGCTCAGATATCAGCCAATCTATAATCAACTTTCCTATCTATAATGGAAGCAAAACCACGCACACACACAACAAAACAGAAACACAAACACATAAAAAATAACCATAAAAAATCACAAACACACACAACAGAACAGAACAGAAACACAAACACAAAGAAATAACCATAAAAAAACCACACACACACAACAGAACAGAAACACAAACACACAAAGAAATAACCCTTAAAAAATCACACACACAACAGAACATAAACACAAACACACAAAGAAATAACCCTAAAAAATCACAAACACACACAACAGAACAGAAACACAAAGAAACAAAAATAATCCTAAAACAATCACACACACAACAGAACAGAAACACAAACACACAAAAAAATAACCCTTAAAAAAATACACACACACTCAACAAAACAGAAACACAATCACTAAAAAATAACCCTAAAAATCACACACACAACAGAACATAAATACAAACACACTAAAAATAACCCTAAAAAATCACAAACACACACAACAGAACAGAAACACAAACAAACAAAAAAATAATCCTAAAACAATCACACACACTCAACAAAACAGAAACACAAACACATAAAAAATAACCCTGTAAAAAAAAAGCAACCCTCAAAAAACACCAATTCGCCTTTTTATACAGAAATGGTGTAGGTCGAAACGCACCCTGGAAATGGTGCAACTCGCCGCATCACTGTACTATTACGTAAACAGCCTCTTCCCGTACACAGGAAATATGACAAGTACAGTTTCTCGGAAGATGTGATACCTCCCTTTACATTTTTTATTCAATCAACGCAGGGTGAATAGAGGAGTCTTGGGTATTTACGTTTATTTTACACTTTCTGATCGCGAACACAGGAAATATGGCATGTACGTTATTTTGCACTTTCTGATCGCGTGCACAGGAAATATGGCATGTACGTTATTTTGCACTTTCTGATCGTGTACACAGGGAATATGACATCTATAGTTTTTTCGGAAGATGATATGCCTCCCTTTACATTTTTTATTCTATCAACGGAGAGTGAATGGAGGAGTCTCGGGTATTTACGTTATTTTACACTTTCTGAAAGGGAATTGGGTGTTGAATGTGAGATCGTGGAGAGTAAGGAGGCGGGGGCGGGGCGGTGGATCAGCTGGGTGGGGGTGTGGGGGGAAGGGGGGAATGGGTAGAGGAGGAGGAGGGATAGGAGAGGGGCGGGGGAGAAGGGTAATGGAGGGGGTTGTGTCATGGGATGATAAGGGTTTGCTTCTTTAAAAGGCGGATTTTGGGGGAGAGTGGATATTTTGTCATGAATGTAATCGAGAGTTTTTCTCTCTTTCTCTGCCTGTCTCGGTCTCTTTCTCTGTCTGTCTGTCTGTCTCTCTCTCTTTCTCTCTCTCTCTCTCGCTAAAAAGAAAAAAAAAACTATACGTATTATACTAGTAGAATCTTCGTTTAAAAATAAATGCGAAAAATCTGTCTTGTCTATCTGTCTGTCTCTTTCTCTCACCCCCCCCCCTCTCTCTGTCTCTCTCCCTCTCTAACTCTCTCCCTCTCTAACTCTCTCCCTCTCTAACTCCCCTCCTCCCCACCTCTCTCCCCTCCCTCCTCCCCCTTCCTCCTCTCCTTCTATCTCTCTCCCTCTCTCTCTTCTCCCTCCCTCTCTCTCCTCTTATACTCTCTCTCTTCTCTCTCTGTCCCTCTCTCTCCTCCCTCCCTCTACCCCTTCCTTTCCCTCTCCCTTCCTCCCTCTCCTTCTACCTCCCTCTCTCCCTCTTCCTTTTCCTCCCTCTCTCGCTCTCTCTCTCTCCCTCTCTCTCTCTCTCTCCCTGGGTTATCGCCCCCTCTCCCTCTCATCATTGTTTACCTCACCACAAGTCAGCGGGTGGAGATTACGCCGAGGAAAAGTGACCATGGTTCAGGGAGCACAAATCTGTCTTCCTCCTCGGCGACGCTGGAGGAGGAGGAGGAAGAGGAAGAGAAGGAGGAGGAGGAGGAAGGAGGAAGGAAGGAGGGAGGGAAGGAGGGAGGGAGGTGGAGGAGGAGGAGGAGGGGGAAAGGGGAAGGGAGGGAGGGAGGGAGGGAGGTGGAGGGAGGAGGAGGGAGGGAGGGAGGGAGGGAGGGAGGGAGGGAGGGAAGGAGGGAGGGATATGGGGAGGGAGGGAGGGAAGGAGGGAGGAGGGAGGAAGGAGGGAGGGAGGAGAAGGAGGGAAGGAGGTGGGAGGAGGGAGGAAGAGAAGGAAGGCAATGATGCCGAATAAAGAGAACGAAGAAAAATGAAAATAAGAAAGAAAGAAGAAAATAAAAAAACAGAAGAAGAGAAGGAAAAAACTAAATCAACAAAGACAGTAAAAGGAAAGAGCAAGAATGAGGAAGAACACACACACCGTGATAATGATAATGATAGTGGCAGACGGTGAATTGAAGACGATGATGATATGGTGCTAAATGATGGTGACGTTGATGACGGCGAGAGAGAGAGAGAGAGAGAGAGAGAGAGAGAGAGAGAGAGAGAGAGAGAGAGAGAGAGAGAGAGAGAGAGAGAGAGAGAGAAAGAGAAAGAGAAAGAGATCGAGATAGAGAGAAGAAAAGAGAAAGAAAGAAAGAGAGAGAGAAAAAGAAAGAAAGAGAAAGAAAGAAAAAAAGCAAGAAAAACAAACAAAAAGAGAGCCAGACAGACAAAAAAAAAAAAAAAAGATACACAAAAACAGAAAAAAAGCGAGAGAACCAGAGAGAAAGAGAAGGGGCAGGTATCCCATCGGTTAATGTAACAGCGGGAAAAGTGAATACGTTCTAGGACACTCGTCTGTCTAGGATCAGAGGGACGAGGGCGTGTGATAACGGGCGAGCTCTGGCTTCTAAGACACTAATGGGCGAGTGAGGAGGGCGGGAGGAGGGCGGGAGGAGGGGGGGGGGGGCGGACATTGTGTGTGTAGTGGGGGGGGGAGGGCGTGGGGAGGGAGGGTGTGTGGGGGTGTAGTGTGTGGGGGAGATAGGGTGTAGTGTGGGGGAGGGAGGGTGTGGGGGTGGGGTGTAGTGTGGGGGGGAGGGTGTAGTGTGTATGTGTGTATCTGTGTGTGTGTGTGTGCAATGAAAATTTTCGACATTTTTCGAGAAGACGAAGGCGAATGAATATGGGACATAGGGAGAACAATCATAACGATAACGGACATAGCAATAATAATAACTATAATAATAATAATAATAATAATAATAATAATAATAATAATAATAATAATAATAGTAATAATAATAAAAACAATAATAATGTCAACAACAACAATAAAAATAAAGATAAAGTCAATAATAACAACAAAAACAACAAAACAATAATAATAATAATAATAATAACGATAATAACAACAAAAGCAATAATAACACACACAACAGAAACAACCAAACTAACAAAAATCATGATAACCAACAATAACGATAACAAATAACAAAAACGATAACAACAACAATAATAAAACGAGGTATAAACACGAAACGAGGGATAGTATCGTATCATTATTATATACTAATAAAATACGAGAGACAGTGAAATTACAAAGAAGTTTCGCGAAGGAAGGAACGAACGAAGAGAGAGAGGCGGAGGGGGGGATAATAAAGAGGGAAGGTGGGGATAATAAAGAGAGGAAAGAAGGAAGACGTAGAAGGAAAAATTGGAGGGAAGGAATAAGAGGAAGAGGAGGAAGGAGGAGAGGAGGGAGGAAGAGGAGGGAGAGGAGGGGGAAGAGGAGGGGAAGGAGCAGGAGGAGGAGGAGGAGGAGGAGGAAAGGAGGAGGAGGAGAAGACGGAGGAGGAGGAGAGACGGAGAAGGAGGAGGAGAGACGGAGGAGGAGGAGGAGGCGGAGGAGGAGGAGGAGGCGGAGGAGGAGGAGGCGGAGGAGGAGGAGGCGGAGGAGGAGGAGGCGGAGGAGGAGGAGGCGGAGGAGGAGGAGGAGGAGGAGGAGGAGAAGGAGGAGGAGGAGTGAGGAGGTGGAGGAAGAGGGGGAGGAGGAGGATGAGGGTTGAAGGTGAAGAAGAAAAAGAAAGAGAAGAAGAACGACAAAGAAATAAAGAAAATAGGATAATAATGAGGTAGAAATCAACTATAATAAAGTTAACGCGAGATAAAAGACGAAAAACGAAAGAGAGAAAGAGACGAGAGAGAAAGAGACGAGAGAGAGAGAGAGAGAGAGAGAGAGAGAGAGAGAGAGAGAGAGAGAGAGAGAACGAGAGAAAGCGAAAGAGCGAGAAAGCACGAGAGAAAGCGAAAAAGAACGAGAGAAAGAAAGAACGAAAACGATTTTTTTAAAAATAAAAAAGAAAGAAAAAAAAGAAAAAGAAAGA
>NC_091554.1:4270354-4273313 GCF_042767895.1 Penaeus vannamei
TTATAAACATCACATCTCCGTTCCCTTTCGTTTCCTTTCTTCTCTCTTATCCACCCAATTCGCTGAAAAAATATATAACCACGTCGCCTCGGAAACTTAATCTTATCCATTGCTTTACGTACCTCTTTCGTGGCCATATACAGACCCGTTCGCCTTGTCAGAACCACCTGTCAACATGAGATGGTTCGACAGACAGATGGATAGTCTGTTTCTCCGTCTCTGACTTGTAAAGATCTCTATCTCTTGAGGTAAAGTGTGTTTTTCCCTTTTCTCTTTCTCTCTCTCTCTTTTTTTTTTTTTTTTTTTTTTTTTTGAGAGAGAGACGTAGAATGGAAACTCTCTCTCTCTCTCTCTCTCTCTCTCTCTCTCTCTCTCTCTCTCTCTCTCTCTTTTGTAGAGAGAGACGTAGAATGGAAACTCTCTCTCTCTCTCTCTCTCTCTCTCTCTCTCTCTCTCTCTCTCTCTCCCTCTCTCTCTCTCTCTCTCTCTCTCTCTCTCTCTCTCTCTCTCTCTCTCTCTCTCTCTCTCTCTTTCTCTTTCTTTTTTTTTCTCTCTCTCTCTTTTATCATTATCATTTTTAAAGAGAGAGAGAGACGTAGAATGGAAATCTCTCTCTCTCTCTCTCTCTCTTTTTTCTTTAAAGAAATTTCCATTTTACGCGAATTATAGCGTCGTGATTTATGGTTTTGTACACTATTCGGAAATGCAAATGAACTTGTTTTAGATGATTTAATTTCACATACATACATATAATTTGGTTGTATGACAAACAAATCTTCTGCTCACACACACACACACACACACACACACACACACACACACACACACACACACACACACACACACACACACACACACACACACACACACACACACACACGCACACACACACATATATAATCTATCTATCTATCTATCTATATAAATATATAAATATACGATGATAAAAGAAGAAAAAAATATATACATATACATAAATACGCATCTATTCCTATCTATCATCTATTTCTATCTATCTATCCATCTATATATTTCTATCCATCTATTTCTATCTATCTATCCATCTATTTCTATCTATCCATCTATTTCTATCTGTCCATCTATTTCTATCTATCTATCCACCTATATCTATCTATCTATGTATATACATATACATAAATACGCATCTACCTATTTCTATCTATCATCTATTTCTGTCTATCTATCTATATCTTTCTATCCATCTATTTCTATCTATCTATCCATATATTTCTATCTATCCATCTATTTCTATCTGTCCATCTATTTCTATCTATCTATCCACCTATATCTATCTATCTATGTATCAATATCTATCTACTAATATCTATCCATCAATATCTATTTCTATCTATCTATCCATCTATTTCTATCTATCCATCCATTTCTATCTATCTATCAATCTATTTCTATCTATCCATCTATTTCTATCTATCCATCAATATCTATCTATCTATCAATATCTATCTATCCATCAATATCTATCTATCCATATCTATCAAAACCTATCTATCTACCTTTCTATATAGGACGTCGGACGGGCCTCACCTGCAGCGACGACACTTGAAAAGACTAATTATAGCTAATTAAGTCCCTTTTGGTCATCTGGTCGCAGCCGATGTATCATGTCTCTTAATGGAGGAGGAACATATGTCGGAATAAACAGACAACGTGGAATCTACATTTGCGAAAAGGAAATTTGGATACGTATTAGGTATTTTGGCATAAAACTGCTGTATCAGTTTTTCATTGGGATGTATTTATTCGATCTCTGACATAAAACTGCTGTATCAGTTTTTCATTGGGATGTATTTATTAGATCTCTGACATATAACTGCTGTATTAGGTCTTCATTGAACTGTATTTATTAGATATCTGGCATAAAACTGCTGTATCAGTTTTTCATTGGAATGTATTTATTAGATCTTTGGCATAAAACGGCTGTATTAGTTCGCTAGAATAAACAGCCATGGGGAATCTACATTTGCGAAAAAAAGAAACTTGGATACGTTTTAGATCTTTGGCATAAAACGGCTGTATTCGTTCTTCCATAGAATGTATTTCTTGTATTATCTTTTTTTTCTTTGTTGTAAGTTTTCGCGTTTGTATCTTTAAAAAAATGTCATAAATTGAAGTGGGATTAATAAGTATACTTTGAATCGACTATGATTTACGTCAAGATGCCTTATATGGCAAATGTGAAAGAATTGGTAACAGACTGTTTTAAGAAAGGCATAAACCAGGATTTGATGTGAGTATAAAATTTCCTTAATACAAGAAGTTATAAGGAAACAAAAAGAAAAAGAAAAAATGTCAATAAGTTATAAGGAAACATACAAAAAGAAAAAGAAAAAATGTCATTATATTTACAGCTATGAAACGTCAGCTTTTCACCTTCTTCCTTCTCCACATCTATCTCCATCCTCCACTTTCCATCCTCCACTTTCCCGTCTCTCCCCTCCTTCCTTACGTAATGGTCCTTCCACTCCACATTGCTCCACATACTTCCCTTCCATCATATCAGTCTCTTCCACTTTCTTTGTTTTCCTTCTTCCTCCCAATTCCACTTCCTACTCAGCCCCTCCCTTTCCTTCCACATCTCTCCTCTCTCTTCCCCTACTCTTGTCTCCCTGCCTGTCTAATTCACCCCTCTTCCCTCCGCCCGCCCTTCCACTTCACCCCTTTTCCCTCCCGCCTCTCCACTTCACACCCTCCCTCCCTTATCCGACCCTCCACTTCCACCCCCATCCATCTGCCTGCCCTCCACTTCACCCCCCATCCGCTCGCCCCTCCACTTCACTCCCTCCCCATCCCCTCGCCTCTCCACTTCAACCCCCCCCCCTCAACCTCCGCCCCTCCACTTCACCCCCTCCCCCCTACCCGCCTCTCCACTTCACCCTCTCCCCCATACCCGACCTTCCACCCCCCCCCCCCCCCCACC
>NC_091554.1:4273813-4281313 GCF_042767895.1 Penaeus vannamei
AAGGTATTATTTGTATCTTGTATCATTTTCTTACTCTGTTTTATTCATTTTTGGAGTTCTTTCTTCCGTTCTATTTCTACGTCCTTATGTATAGAGGCCTATTAGGAAAAAAAAGAAAAAAGAAAAAAAAAACAGCCTACGTAGAGAGGCCTGTTAGTTAATAAAAAAAGAAAGAAAAAAAGAAAAAAAAAAACAGCTGACACATTTCCCTTCCCATCATCTCCACTTTACTCATAACTACGACCACGACAACGACAACGACCCTCGGCATCCCAATATCCCCCTCAACATAATTTCCTTTTCAATGCCAAGGTCCTTTTTCCTCAACACCTGCACAACCCCCGCCACGTCCACCCCATGGGAGCTCTGACAAAGGCCAATATCCCACGGTTTCCCATTAGCAATTTTGTGTCACAGTTCCATGACGTCATTATGGTCATTATCACGAGGATCTGCGTCATCATCATCACCATTAGAATCAACTTCATTATTCTCTCGACTTCGTCATCATTGTCGTTATCTTAACCA
Source organism: Penaeus vannamei (assembly GCF_042767895.1). Classification (NCBI taxonomy): domain Eukaryota; kingdom Metazoa; phylum Arthropoda; class Malacostraca; order Decapoda; family Penaeidae; genus Penaeus; species Penaeus vannamei. The sequence continues at coordinate 4,274,342 of NC_091554.1, forward strand.
GAAGTCAAATTCATCTTTATAATTATTTTCACCTTATCTTCATCATCATTACAATAATCTTCATCTTCATCATCATTTTCACCAGAGTCAACCTTATCATCATCATTATCATTATTTTCACAAGGGTCAACTTTATCATCATCATCACAAGAACAATCTTCATCATTATCATAATTTCCTCTAGGGTCAACTTAATCATCATCATCATCATCATCACTAGAATAATAATCATCACTATTGTCATTTTCACCAGTCAACCTCATCATCATCATCATCATCACAAGAACAATCTTCATCATTATCATAATTTCCTCTACCGTCAATTTTATCATCATCATCATCACTACAACAATCTTAAATAATCATCATTCTCATTATGCCTAAACTTAATCATCCCTATTAGTAGAATCATCAATCATTATTGTTGAATTTAATCACTATTGCATCACGATCAACTTCATCATTAATGCATCATTATCTTCAACTTCATCATCATTATTATACATCTCTTACGGATTCTTTATCATTGCAGGAAAATTATTGCAACAAAATATATTTCTGATCTCTGTTATTACGCTAATCTTTCGCGTTTATGTCTTCGTCCTCTGTTTTATCTGCTTTATTTATTATCTACGTTTTCTTGGTCACGTCTTTACTTCTCCTTCTTCGAAATCTTCCTATTCTTCTTAATAATTTTTATTGTGATTTTTTTTCTTTATTTCTTATTCTTCATTTTCTTCTTCTTGTCCTTTTTCTTAGTAATTTTCTTAGTAACTTTTCTTTTTTCTTATCCTTCCTTCTCTCTTCCTTTCTTCCTCTTTTTTTCCTCTTCTTTTCCTTCATCTCCTCTTTATTTTTCTTCTTATTTTCTTTATTCTTCTCTTCTTTCTTTCTTTTTCTCTTTCTTCTTCTTCTTCTTCTTTTTCTTCTTATTTTCTTTATTCTTCTCTTCTTTCTTTCGTTTTCTCTTTCTTCTTCTTCTTCTTCTGTCCCTTATCCTTTTTCCTTTTCCATCTTGATTTGGTATTCATTTATCTATTCATATATTCGGCCAATATTCACCGACAGACCTTGAATAAAATGCTAAAACAGCAGGAAAAAGAAAAAGACAAAACAACAGCAAAATAAGAATAAGAAAAAGAAGAAGAAGAAGAAAAAGAAGACGAAGAAGAAATACAATAACCCATCCATTGAAAACAAAAAATCTCTAAGCTCATCTACCATCCACAATAAAAAAAAATATAAGAAAATAAATAAAGAAAAAAACAAAGCAAAACAAAAAAAGAAAAAAACACGGAAAAACATTGAAACGCCGAAAAAAATCAACGAAAACAGATAAAGAAAACAAACAAACAAACAAAAAAACACGAAGACACTGAAACGTCGAAAAACAAAACAAAAAAAAAAAACACGAAAACATTGAAACGCCGATAAACAACAACAAAAACCGAAAAAGAAAACAAACAAACAAACAAAAACAACACGAAGACACTGTAACGCCAAAAAAAAAAAAAAAACACACACGAAAACACTTGAAACGCAAAAAAAAAATCAACGAAAACAGATAAAGAAAACAAACAAACAAACAAAAAAACACGAAGACACTGAAACGTCGAAAAAAAAACAAAAAAAAAAACACGAAAACATTGAAACGCCGATAAACAACAACAAAAACCGATAAAGAAAACAAACAAACAAACAAAAACAACACGAAGACACTGTAACGCCAAAAAAAAAAAAAAACACACACGAAAACACTTGAAACGCAAAAAAAAAAAAACGAAAACAGATAAAGAAAACAAACAAACAAACAAAAACAACACGAAGACACTGAAACGCCAAAAAAAAAAATCAACGGAAAAAAAACAAAAAAAAACAAAAAAAAAAACGAAAACACTTGAAACGCCGCTTCAACTTCCACCTTCTCCGCCAAACTTCTCTCTTCTCCTCCTCAAAGAGCCTTCCATTGACGGCAAAGTGAGTTAGCATTTGAAGTTGAATAGAAGCAGCCAGAGCTCAAGGGAGGATTGTTTAAGGGGCGGAAAATGGCGTGGAGGGGGAGGGGGGGGGGAAACAAAACAAACAAACAAACAAAAACAAAACGAAGACACTGAAACGCCGAAAATAAAAAAATCGAAAAAAAAACAAAAAACGAAAACACTGAAACGCCGAAAAAAACAACGAAAATAGATAAAGAAAACAAACAAACAAACAAAAACAACACGAAGACATTGAAACGCCGAAAAAAATAAAAAAAAAAACAAAAAAAAAACGAAAACACTGAAACGCCGAAAAAAACAACGAAAATAGATAAAGAAAACAAACAAACAAACAAAAACAACACGAAGACACTGAAACGTCAAAAAAAAAAAAAAAAAAAAAAAAAACGAAAACACTGAAACGCCGCAAAAAACAACAACGAAAACAGATAAAGAAAACAAACAAACAAACAAAAACAACACGAACACACTGTAAAGACGAAAAAAAATCAACGAAAAAAAACAAAAAAACACGAAAACACTGAAACGCCGAAAAAAACAACGAAAACAGATAAAGAAAACAAACAAACAAACAAAAACAACACGAAGACACTGTAACGCCAAAAAAAAAAAAAAAAAAAAAAAAAAAAAACACGAAAACACTGAAACGCCGATAAACAACAACAAAAACCGATAAAGAAAACAAACAAACAAACAAAAACAACACGAAGACACTGAAACGCCGAAATAAATCAACGTAATAAAACACGAAGACACTGAAACGCCGAAAAAAAACAACGAAAACAGATAAAGAAAACAAACAAACAAACAAAAACAACACGAAGACACTGAAACGCCGAAAATAAAAAAAAATCAACGAAAAAAAAACACGAAAACACTTGAAACGCCGCAAAAAACAAACAAAAAAAAAACAACAACGAAAATAGATAAAGAACCAAACAAAAACAACACGAAGACATTGAAACGCCAAAAAAAAATCAACGAAAAAAAAAAAAACAAAAAAAACACGAAAACACTGAAACGCCGCTTCAACTTCCACCTTCTCCGCCAAACTTCTCTCTTCTCCTCCTCAAAGAGCCTTCCATTGACGGCAAAGTGAGTTAGCATTTGAAGTTGAATAGAAGCAGCCAGAGCTCAAGGGAGGATTGTTTAAGGGGCGGAAAATGGCGTGGAGGGGGAGGGGGGGGATAACAAAACAAACAAACAAACAAAAACAACACGAAGACACTGAAACGCCGAAAAAAAAAAAAAAAAAACGAAAACACTTGAAACGCCGCAAAAAAAAACAAAAAAAAACAACGAAAATAGATAAAGAAAACAAACAAACAAACAAAAACAACACGAAGACACTGAAACGCCAAGAAAAAAAAAAAAAAAAAAAAACGAAAACACTGAAACGCCGCAAAAAAAAAAAATCAACGAAAAAAAACAAAAAAAAAAAACAAAAAAAACACGAAAACACTTGAAACGCCGCTTCAACTTCCACCTTCTCCGCCAAACTTCTCTCTTCTCCTCCTCAAAGAGCCTTCCATTGACGGCAAAGTGAGTTAGCATTTGAAGTTGAATAGAAGCAGCCAGAGCTCAAGGGAGGATTGTTTAAGGGGCGGAAAATGGCGTGGAGGGGGAGGGGGGGGGGGAAACAAAACAAACAAACAAACAAAAACAACACGAAGACACTGAAACGCCGAAAATAAAATCAACGAAAAAAAAAACAAAACACGAAAACACTTGAAACGCCGCAAAAAAAACAACGAAAATAGATACAGAAAACAAACAAACAAACAAAAACAACACGAAGACACTGAAACGCCGAAAAAAACAACGAAAATAGATAAAGAAAACAAACAAACAAACAAAAACAAAACGAAGACACTGAAACGCCGAAAAAAATAAAAAAAAACAACAAAAAAAACGAAAACACTGAAACGCCGAAAAAAACAACGAAAATAGATAAAGAAAACGAACAAACAAACAAAAACAACACGAAGACACTGAAACGCCAAAAAAAAAAAAAAAAAAAAACAAGAAAACACTTGAAGGGCCGCAAAAAAACAACGAAAACAGATAAAGAAAACAAACAAAGAAACAAAAACAAAACGAAGACACTGAAACGACGAAAAAAATAAAAAAAAACAACAAAAAAAACGAAAACACTGAAACGCCGAAAAAAACAACGAAAATAGATAAAGAAAACGAACAAACAAACAAAAACAACACGAAGACACTGAAACGCCAAAAAGAAAAAAAAAAAAACACGAAAACACTTGAAACGCCGCAAAAAAACAACGAAAACAGATAAAGAAAACAAACAAACAAACAAAAACAACACGAAGACACTGAAACGCCGAAAAAAATAAAAAAAAAACAAAAAAAACGAAAACACTGAAACGCCGAAAAAAAACAACGAAAATAGATAAAGAAAACAAACAAACACAACACGAAGACACTGAAACGCCAAAAAAAAAAAAAAAAAATCAACGAAAAAAAAAAAAAAAAAAAACCAAAACACTGAAACGCCGAAAAAAAACAACGAAAATAGATAAAGAAAACAAACAAACAAACAAAAAAACACGAAGACACTGAAACGCCGAAAATAAAAAAAATCAACGAAAAAAAAACAAAAAAAACACGAAAACACTGAAACGCCGCAAAAAAAAAAAAAAATCAACGAAAACAGATAAAGCAAACAAACAAACAAACAAAAACAACACGAAGACACTGAAACGCCCCCCCCCCAAAAAAAAAAAAAATCAAAAAAAAAAAAAAACACGAAAACACTTAAACGCCGCAAAAAAAACAACGAAAACAGATAAAGAAAACAAACAAACAAACAAAAAAACAACACGAAGACACTGAAACGCCAAAAAAAAAAAAAAAATCAACGAAAAAAAAAAAAAAAAACACGAAAACACTGAAACGCCGCTTCAACTTCCACCTTCTCCGCCAAACTTCTCTCTTCTCCTCCTCAAAGAGCCTTCCATTGACGGCAAAGTGAGTTAGCATTTGAAGTTGAATAGAAGCAGCCAGAGCTCAAGGGAGGATTGTTTAAGGGGCGGAAAATGGCGTGGAGGGGGAGGGGGGGGATAACAAAACAAACAAACAAACAAAAACAACACGAAGACACTGTAACGCCGAAAAAAATAAAAAAAACAACAAAAAAACAAAAAAAAACACGAAAACACTGAAACGCCGCAAAAAAACAACAACGAAAATAGATAAAGAAAACAAACAAACAAACAAAAACAACACGAAGACACTGAAACGCCCCCCCCCCCCCCAAAAAAAAAAAATCAACGAAAAAAAAAAAAAAAAAAACACGAAAACACTGAAACGCCGAAAAAAAAAAAAAAAAAACAACGAAAATAGATAAAGAAAAGAAACAAACAAACAAAAACAACACGAAGACACTGAAACGCCGAAAATAAAAAAAATCAACGAAAAAAAAACAAAAAAAAAACACGAAAACACTGAAACGCCGCTTCAACTTCCACCTTCTCCGCCAAACTTCTCTCTTCTCCTCCTCAAAGAGCCTTCCATTGACGGCAAAGTGAGTTAGCATTTGAAGTTGAATAGAAGCAGCCAGAGCTCAAGGGAGGATTGTTTAAGGGGCGGAAAATGGCGTGGAGGGGGAGGGGGGGGGGGAAACAAAACAAACAAACAAACAAAAACAACACGAAGACACTGAAACGCCGAAAATAAAATCAACGAAAAAAAAAACAAAACACGAAAACACTTGAAACGCCGCAAAAAAAACAACGAAAATAGATACAGAAAACAAACAAACAAACAAAAACAACACGAAGACACTGAAACGCCGAAAAAAACAACGAAAATAGATAAAGAAAACAAACAAACAAACAAAAACAAAACGAAGACACTGAAACGCCGAAAAAAATAAAAAAAAACAACAAAAAAAAACGAAAACACTGAAACGCCGAAAAAAACAACGAAAATAGATAAAGAAAACGAACAAACAAACAAAAACAACACGAAGACACTGAAACGCCAAAAAAAAAAAAAAAAAAAACACGAAAACACTTGAAACGCCGCAAAAAAACAACGAAAACAGATAAAGAAAACAAACAAACAAACAAAAACAACACGAAGACACTGAAACGCCGAAAAAAATAAAAAAAAACAAAAAAAACGAAAACACTGAAACGCCGAAAAAAAACAACGAAAATAGATAAAGAAAACAAACAAACACAACACGAAGACACTGAAACGCCAAAAAAAAAAAAAAAAAATCAACGAAAAAAAAAAAAAAAAAACCAAAACACTGAAACGCCGAAAAAAAACAACGAAAATAGATAAAGAAAACAAACAAACAAACAAAAACAACACGAAGACACTGAAACGCCCAAAAAAAAAAAAAAAAAAAAAAAAACAAGAAAACACTGAAACCACCCTTCAACTTCCACCTTCTCCGCCGAACTTCTCTCTTCTCCTCCTCAAAGAGCCTTCCATTGACGGCAAAGTGAGTTAGCATTTGAAGTTGAATAGAAGCAGCCAGAGCTCAAGGGAGGATTGTTTAAGGGGCGGAAAATGGCGTGGAGGGGGAGGGGGGGGGGGAAACAAAACAAACAAACAAACAAAAACAAAACGAAGACACTGAAACGCCGAAAAAAAACAAAAAAAAAAAACGAAAACACTGAAACGCCGAAAAAAACAACGAAAATAGATAAAGAAAACAAACAGACAAACAAAAACAACACGAAGACACTGAAACGCCGAAAAAAAATCAACGAAAAAAAAACAAAAAAAAACGAAAACACTGAAACGCCGCAAAAAACAACGAAAATACATAAAGAAAACAAACAAACAAACAAAAACAACACGAAGACACTGTAACTCCAAAAAAAATCAACAACAAAAAAAAAAAAAAAACGAAAACACTGAAACGCCGCTTCAACTTCCACCTTCTCCGCCAAACTTCTCTCTTCTCCTCCTCAAAGAGCCTTCCATTGACGGC
>NC_091554.1:4286313-4298813 GCF_042767895.1 Penaeus vannamei
CTCCCCTCTCCTTTCTCCTCCCCCTCCCTCTCTCCTCTCCTTTCTCCTCCCCCCTCTCCTTTCCTCTCCTTTCTCCTCCCTCCTCCCGCCTCCCGTCTCCTCTCTCTCACCCCCTTCCTTCCCTCTCCCCTCCCCTCCCCTCTTACCTCTCCTCCCCTGTTCTCTCTCTGCTCTCTTCTCCAGTCCCCTCCGTCTCCCCCTCCCCCTTCCTCCCTCCCCTCCCCTCCCCCACCCCCTTCCTCCCTCCCCTCCCCCCTCCCCTCTAATAAAAAAAAACTAATGAACTCATATATCTTCCGTCTTTTCAAGAATTTTCTTTGGCAGATTTTTTTTTTCGTGCATAAGTTATAATAAAGACATTAAAAAAAAGAAAAAAAAAATACATATCTCTTTAAGTATCATTTTTGGCGGAACATTACTATGTGCCGGCGACCTGTGACGCATTTCTCATTTTCAAATTTTATATTGTCACAAAACACTTTCCTCGTCCTTCTTCTTTTCCTTTTTTTTTGTTTCTGTTTTTATATATATTTCACTTTTTTTTTTTTACTAATTCTCACATTCTTTAATTCTCCCTTTTCACTCGTCTTTTCTTTTCCTTTTTAAATTATATCTCACACAATTTTTCCTTCTAATTCTCAAATTCTTTAATTCTAATTCTGTCTCCCTTTTTTCACCTCGTCTTCTCTTTTCATTTTTAAATTACATATCACACACCTTCTTCTCCTAATTCTCACATTCTTTAATTTCTCGTCTTCGATCCGCCACAATTTCTCACAAGATTTTCTCAGACAACTGTGTGTGTGGCTGATTAATACCACACCACGCCTCTTTTTTCTTTCTTTTTTTCTTTTTTTCTTTTTATTTTTTAATTCCACGTTATAATGAAAACAATAATAATAATAATATCAATCGCCTTAACGACTGGGCATTGACGGAGTGTTGAAGGAACTGACGTTGACAAATACCCAAGAAGATGGGTGGGGAGAAGGAGGGAGGAGGGAGGGGAGGTGGGGAGGAGGGAGGAGGGGAGGGTGGATGGGTGAGGGGGAGGAGGGAGGGGGAGGAGGGGGAGAAGGGGGAGGAGGGGGTGAAGAGGGAGGGGGTGAAGAGGGAGGGGGTGAAGAGGGAGGGGGAGGAGGGGGTGAAGGGGGAGGAGGGGGTGAAGAGGGAGGATGAGGGAGAGGGGGTGAAGGGGATGAGGGGAGGAGGGGGTGAAGGGGAGAGGGAGGAGGAGGGGGATGAGGGAGGGAGGGAGGGAGAGAGGGGATTGGGAGGGAAGAGGGGGGAGGGGAGGGAGGAGGGAGGGGAGGAGGGGAGGGGAGGAGAGGAGAGGGGGAGAGAGAAGAGGTGAGGAAGAAGGGGAGGAGGGGGAGAGGGGGAGGGAGAAGAGCTGAAGAAGAAGGGGAGGTGAAGAAGACGGGGAGGAGGGGGAGAGGGGGAGGAGGGGGAAAGAGGGGAGGAGGGGGAGAGGGGAGGGGGGGGGGCAAAGGCGTGGAAAACTGCCTCACAAAAGCTGGCGGGGCTTTCAATAAACTCTCCCCGCCTTTCAAGAGGGTTCCGGGGTTTCCCTTCGCTTCCTGCTTCTTCCTCCTCTTCTTCGCATTCTTATTCTTGTTTCTTCTTGTTGTTTTCCTTCGTCTTCTTATTCTTGTTTCTTATTTTGTTCGTAATCTTGTTTTCCTTCGTCTTCTTCTAATTCTTGCTTCTTGTTTTTTTTTCGTAATCTTGTTTCTTCTTCTTTAATAACAATAATGAAAAAAAAACAAAAACAACAACAATTTTAATAAAAGTAATAACAACAACGATGATAATAGTAACAATAATAATGATAATAATAATAATGATAATAATAAAACGTAAACAGCAATAAAATAATAAAGTTATAGACAGTAAGAATACCACAATAAGTACTGAGAATAGAAGATATAATACTCTCATAATAACGTTAATAATACCGATGATAACACTGATAATGATAATGATAACAAAAACAAGCAGAATTTCATTAACAAAAACAATAATAACAAAACAATTGATTTTTCATACCTTTACCTCCATTAGAAAGAAAAAAAGAAATAGAAAAAAACAGAAAATACAAAACCAGAAATTCCCAGAAACTCATTAGGTATTTTAAGCAACAATTCAAAAGACGAGAAAAAAATAAAATAAAAATGAGTTAAAAAAGAAAGAAAGAAAAAAAACGTACGAAAGCTATTCCTTCGAACACAATCGGGAAATAAAGGAAAGTTTGAAGAAAACGAAGAAAAAGAGAGAGAGAGGGAAATAGAGATAGATAGGCAGTGAGAGAGAGAAAGAAAAAGAGAACGAGATAAAGAGAGAGAAAGAGATAAAGAGAGATAAAGAGAGAGAAAGAGATAAAGAGAGAGAAAGAGATAAAGAGAGAGAAATAGACTGAAAGAGAGAGAAAGATCGAGAGAAAGAGAGAAAAAGAGAAAGAGATAAAGAGAGAGAGAGAGAGAGAAAGAGAGAGAAAGAGCGAGAGCGAGAGAGAGAGAGAGAGAGAGAGAGAGAGAGAGAGAGAGAGAGAGAGAGAGAGAGAGAGAGAGAGAGAGAGAGAGAGAGAGAGAGAGAGAGAAGAAAGCAAAAATAAAAAAAGAAGATTAGAAATTTAGAAAATAATTAAGATATCCATGAGTCCAAGAGTCCTACCAAGGGAATATAAAAGCTAAAATAAGTCATTTTATGAGACGAGAAGTATTGCAAGAATATCATCGATCCTTCTTTCTTTCTCCCTCTCCCTCCCTCCCTCCCTCTCTCTCTCTCTCTCTCTCTCTCTCTCTTCTCTCTCTCTCTCTCTCTACTCTCTCTCTCTCTCTCTCTCTCTCTCTCTCTCTCTCTCTCTCTCTCTCTCTCTCTCTCTCTCTCTCTCTCTCTCCTCCTCTTCCTCATTCCTCCATTTCCTTCCTTCCTCTTCCTCCCACTGCTTATCTCCCTCCTTCTCTCCTTCCCTTCCCTCCCTATCCTCTCCCTTTCCCTCATTCACATTCCCACTCCTTCCCCTCCAAAACAAAGAAGGAAAAAAGAAAAAAGAAAAAAATGAAAGAAAATAAAAAGAAAGAAAGAAAGAACCCAAAAAAGTAAAAAAAAAAAAAAAAAATTAAACACCCGAAAAAGGGGAAAAATAGAAATAAAAAATAAAAGAAAGAGAAAATAAAGATAGAAAGAAAGAATGAAAAAGAGAAACCCGCGCGCCCTCTGTTGCGTCAAGAATAAAACTCCCAATTCTTCGCTAACCACAAAGAACGTCTGGGAATAAGACAAACAAACAAAGAACTAACAATGGTACTTTTTTTTACTTTGTTGTCTCTCTTGTTTTCCATTCGTATATTATTTTCCTTATAATTTTCTTTCTTGCTTTTATTTTATCTATTTATCTATTTATTTATTACTTTCTTGTCTCTCTTGTTTTTCGTTCGTCTATTTTTTTCCTTAATTTTTCATTTTTATTTTCCTTTTTTCTCTCATTCTCTTTCATCTCTCTTGCTCCTCCTCCCCTCTTCCTTTCTTCCTCGTTATCCTTTCCAGTTCTGATAACTTTTTTATTATCTTATTTTCCTTTTTTTCCCTTTTCTCCTTTCTATCTTCTGTCTCTGAAAATCAATAAGAAGGAGGGAAGGAGGAGGGAAATGAGGAGGCAGAGGGAGGAATAAAAGGAAAGGAGTGGGAGAAGGGAAAAGGGAAGGGAGAGGAGGGGGGGACGAATGATGGGGGGGGGAGGGGGACACTGCAACCTCGACGACGCAAGGATAACGATAGATAATTGTGATCGTTCCCGGTGGATTCATGAGACATTTCTCTTGTTCGTGGACTCGCTTTCTTCGCCTCTCTCTCTCTCTCTTTCTCTCTGTGTGTCTCTGTCTCTGTCCCTCTCTTTCTTTCTCTCTTTCTCTGTCTCTCTCTCTCTCTTTCTCTGTCTCTGTCTCTCTGTCTCTCTCTCTCTCCCACACCTTTCCCCAAACACTCTCCTCCCTCCCCTCTTCCCCAACACCCCCTAACACTTTCCACCACTCCCCCCTTCCCCAACACCCCCTAACACTCTCCACCACTCCCCCTCCCCCTCCCCCCAACACTCTCTCCTCCTCCCCCCTCCCCCCTTCCTCCCCCAATACACGCCCATTGTTTCTCGTCTACAAGTCCCTCGTGACAGGTGGGTGGCCCGGCGTCCCGTGGGCGGGAGGTGGTCGCTTTCTTGGCCTATATGTCCCTGGTGCGTGCTTAAAGGGGGGGGGGAGGGAGGAGGAATGAGAGGGAGGGAGGGAGAAGGAAAGAGGTGAAGAGAAGAGGGAGGGGGAGGGAGGAGAGGGGAAGGAAGGGAGGGAGAGAGAGAGAGTAAAGGAAGGAAAGGAAGAGGGAAGGAAGGGAAGGTGAAGGAGAGAGGGAGGGGGAGGGGAGGGAGGGTGAAGAGAGGGAGGGAGGAGGAGGGAGGAGGGAGAGGGAGGGAGAGAGAGAGAGTAAGGAAGGAAAGAGAGAGAGGGAAGGAAGGGAAAAGGAAGGCGGGGGGACGAGAGAGAGAAGGGCGAAGAGAGGGAGGGAGGGGAGGAGGCGGAAAGAGAGAGAGAGAGGAAGGCGGAAGAGAGGGAGGGAGAGAGGGAGGGAGGGGAAGGAGTAGGAAGTAGGAGCAGGGGGGAAGGGAGGGGGAAGGAGGGAGGAATGCTTTGTTTTCCAGAAGGAATCTCGACGTGAGATAGGGGGGGGGTGTAAGAGGAGATAAGAGAGGAGGGGAAAGTGGAAAAGGGAGACGGAGAGAAAAAAATAGAGAAGGAAAGAAGAGAGTATGGAAAATGGGGGAAGAAGAGAGAGAGAGAGGGAGGGAGAGAGAGAGAGAGAGAGAGAGAGAGAGAGAGAGAGAGAGAGAGAGAGAGAGAGAGAGAGAGAGAGAGAGAGTGAGAGAGAGAGAGAGAGAGAGAGAGAGAGAGAGAGAGAGAGACAGAGAGAGAGAGAGAGAGACAGAGAGAGAGAGAGAGAGAGAGAGAGAGAAAGAAAGAAAGAAAGAAAGAAAGAAAGAAAGAAAGAAAGAAAGAAAGAAAGAAAGAAAGAGAGAAAGAAAGAGAGAGACAAGAGGTAAGAAATCGGCCCGGCTGTCTCCTCCAGCGCCCATTCATGTGTACCCGACCATTACCTCCTGGAACTTGCATTATAGCTATCGGGTGCATCTAACACTGTCCTATTAGGCTGTTAAATACCCCACTGGAACGGGAGTTTGTACTCAGTCCGGGAGTACAAACATGCGCGCGCACTCTCTCTCTTTCTCTTTCTATTTTTTTTTATCTCTCTTCTCTCTCTTTTTTTTTCTCTTCTCTCTCTCTTTTCTCTTTTTCTCCTCTCTCTCTCTCCTCTCTCTCTCTCTCTCTCTCTCTCTCTCTCTCTCTCTCTCTCTCTCTCTCTCTCTCTCTCTCTCTCTCTCTCTCAAAAAATTACACCCATCCATATGCATACATACATACACACGAACAGTAAGTGTATATATATATATATATATATATATATATATATATATATATATATATATATACATATATATATACATATATATATATATATATATATATATATATATATATATATACACACACATATAAACAAACATTTATCTCTAAACACATAATCACGATCAAAAGCTTCACCAGCGGAGAAATATTAATGACTTCTCTGAAAGAAAACGGAGTGACGGCAACGTACCCTGGACTTATTGTTGACTCATTCTTCACTCCAAGGTATGAAAGAAGGGGGGAGGGAGTGTGGAGAGGGAGGAAGGAGGAGGGAGGAGGAGGGAGAGAGGAGGGGGGAGAGAGAGGGAGGGGGAGAATGGAAGAAGAGGAAGGGGAGAGGAGTGTGGAGAGGGAGGAAGAGGAAGGGGGAGAGGGAGAGGGAGGGAGTGTTGGAGAGAGGAGAGAGGAGAGAGGAAGGAGAAGGGGAGGGGGTATGTGGTGAGGGAGGGAGAGGGGGAGGATGAGGGAGAGGGAGAGAGGAAAGGAAGGAGTGATGGTGGGAGAGAGAGAGAGATAGATAGATAGATAGATAGATAGATAGAGAGAGAGAGAGAGAGAGAGAGAGAGAGAGAGAGAGAGAGAGGAAGGGGGAGGGAAAAGGTAGGTAGAGGGAGTGACGAAGGAAGGAAGAGGGAGAGGATGAGAGAAGGGGAAGGAGACGGAGGAAGGAGGAGGGCAAAAGCGGAGGAAGGGCGGAAGGAAAAGGAAATGAGAAAGAAAGGGGAAGGGAGAGAGGGAAGCTGATAAAGATGAAAGAAGGAAGGAGGAAGTGGGAAAGGGGGACAGAGAGAGAGAAGGAAAAGAAAAAAATGCAAGAGGGAGGAAGCGGCAAAAGATAGAATAAGTAAATCTAAGTAAAGTAAGCAAATGTAGGTAAAACAAATAATTACAAAAGCATGTTAAAAACGCAGAGATAAGCAAAACAAATATAATATATAAGTTAGACTTTTAAAAATCAATAAAAACTTTGAGTTATAGCAAACTAGTAACAATTAAGGTAAGATCTAATATATATATATATATATATATATATATATATATATATATATATATATATATATATGTGTGTGTGTGTGTGTGTGTGTGTGTGTGAAAATACAAAACAAAAGAAAAAAAGAAAAAATCAAATCAAGGAAAAATTGGAGAAAAAAAGAGAGAAAGAAGAAAAAGCAAAAAAGATATAAAAAACATCAAGAGAAAACGAAAGAGAAAAAAAACGGAATCAAAGAGAACAGAAAGAGACACAATAAGAATGCAATAACGGCAAAATCGAGAGAGGATGGAGCTCCGATCAGCTGACCCACTGACTAGAACGGATCCAAAGAACTGTGAAAAATGTGAAAGGGTGAGAATGGACAATTATTATCATACATACACCTTTTTTTTCGTTTTCTTTATTACGTTTGGTGATTCTTGAACCGTAACTCCGCCTCATGAGTATATAGAATTAGTGGATTAAGAGTGATTCATTGAGAGGAAGCACTGACGAGGCTAAGGACAGCTGCTGCTTCAGTTACGTGTCAAATGGAAGGTGAAAGCGGGGCACACATACACAACTATCTTTATTAAGATGTGTGTGTGTGTGTATGTATATGAATATGTGTGTGTGTGTGTGTGTGCGTAGTTACGTGTCAAATGGAAGGTGAAAGCGGGACACATATATACAACTACCTTTATTAAGATATGTGTGTGTGTGTGTGTATGTATATGAACATATGTGTGTGTGTATGTATGTGTGTGTGTGTGTGTGTGTGTGCGTAGTTACGTGTCAAATGGAAGGTGAAAGCGGGGACACAAACACAACTATCTTAATTAAGATGTGTGTGTGTGTGTGTGTATGTATATGAATATGTGTGTGTATGTGTGTATGTAAATGAATATGTGTGTGTATGAGTGCGCGTGTGTGTGTATGTGCGTAGTTACGTGTCAAATAGAAGGTGAAAGCGGGGACACACATATACAACTACCTTTATTAAATGTGTGTGTGTATGTGTATGTGTATGAATGTGTGTGTGTGTGTATGTATATGAATGTGTGTGTGTGTGTATGTATATGAATATGTGTGTGTGTGTGTGTGTGTGTGTGTGTGTGTGTGTGTGTGTGTGTGTGTGTGTGTGTGTGTGTGTGTGTGTGTGTGTGTGTGTGTGTGTGTGTGTGTGTGTGTGTGTGTGTGTGTTTGTGTGTGTGTGTTGACATTCAAAAACTCGGCAACCTCCAGACCTCAGGAGTACCAGATTTTCGAAAATGCCGGATTTTTTAATAATTATTAATGCTGTATACATTTAACAATAAATACGTGAACAAACACTAAATGAAAAGCAAACGAAATATTAATGCTCACCAACTAAATAACAGTTACTTTTTTAGCATTCCCACTTTCTCTGCAACCGACAACGAACGATGTTTACGTTAGACAGCAGCAAAGACAGGATAAAATAAGGAATGAGTAGGATTGCCTGTTAGCACGTGCAAGCAAGACCCAACAGCTGATTCAGGAGTACAGCGCCATCAAAACAAACGGCGACTCATGAAAACAGTTGCGAACCAAAGCGGGAAATTTAAATATGCTCTCCGCAATCAATACCGGAATTGTGAAGGTACCGGATTACCGATGGCCGGATTATTCAATGTTAAGATGTATATACATATATGCATGTAAAACTTACCTATGATTATATTATAAAAATACTACCACCGTCACTACTACTCCTAATAATATCATTATTTCATAACCATTTATACTTATATTACTAATATTGAGAGCAATAATGATGATAAAAATGATAACAATAATACATATAATAAAACGACGTCAGCTAAGCTAAAAGAGGTGACCTTGTCAACAAGTAAGTCAGTAATAACATAGCAAGGTATATAAACGTATATTTAGAACATAAAAAAATACAGGAAATTGCAAAAACAACGTGTATGTAATGATAGCATAGAAAGAAGCCATTTCCTCGTGTTTTTAAGGAAATAATGAAGAGAAGAGGGAGAGGGAGATAAAGAGGGAAAGGGAGAGGCGAGGAGGGAGAGAAGCGAGAGGGAAGAAAGGAGGTGAGAGACAATATATATACATATAGATAGATAGATATAAGGAGAGGAAAAGGGAGGGAGAGAGAGAGAGAGAGAGAGAGAGAGAGAGAGAGAGAGAGAGAGAGAGAGAGAGAGAGAGAGAGAGAGAGAGAGAGAGAGAGAGAGAGAGGGAGAAAGAAAGAAAAATGTCAAAACGATTCGCTTTTTTATTTCCTTTCTCCTTGTTTCCCTCTTATCCCCCTTTTTCTTCGTCTCCGATCTTTCCTCTCATCCTCTTCTTCCTTCCCTTCCATTCCCCTGTCTCTCTTCCTACCACTCCTTCTTTTCTCCTTACTTTCTCTTCATTTTCCCTTCCCTCTTCCTATTTTTCCTCTTATCTTCTCCTTCCCTCTCCTTTATTTCCCCATCTCTCTTCCTACTTTCTTCTCGTTCTTCTCTCTCCCTCTTTATTCTTCCATCTCTCTTCCTACCATTCCTCTCATCCTCTCCCTATTCCTCCTTTATTCCCCCATCCCTCTTCCTTTCCCTTTATTCCTTTTATCCCCTCCTCATTTCCCCTTTATTCCTTCCACCTCTCTTCCTCTCGTCCTCCTCGGATCGCCACGACCACTCTTCTCTATCTCCGTATCCTCCCTCCCCTTTATTCCCTGTTTCTCTTCCTCTCATTCTCTCCCCATTTCCCCTTTTTATCCCCCCATCTCTCTTCCTCTAGGCCTTTCCTTATTCCCCCCATCTCCCATCCTATCCTTCCTCTCATCCTCCCCTCATCCCCCCCCTTTATTCCTCCCACCTCTAATTCCTCTCGTCCTCCTCTCTCTCTACGAATCGCCACGACGACCCTCCAACAACCCGACGACTACGACGACGACGACGACGACCAGCAGCTCGTCGCCGTCCCCGTCCTCCTCTCTCTCTCCCCGTATCGCCCCGACGACCCTCCAACAACCCTCCAACAACCCGACGACGGCCAGCAGTTCGTCCTCGTCCTCCTCTCTCTCTCCCCGCATCGCCCCTCCGACCCTCCAACAACCCTCCAACAACCCCCCGACGACGACCACTACGACGGCCAGCAGCTCGTCCTCGTCCTCCTCTCTCTCCCCATATCGCCCCTCCGACCCTCCAACAACCCTCCGACCACACGACGACCACGACGACGACGACCAGCAGCTCGTCGTCGCCGTCGTCGTCGTCCTCCCGGCGCCGAGTTCCGCACTGCCGACCAAGACCCGAGGAAATGGACCATGCGCCGCAGCCATTAAGCGTAAGCATGTGTGTCTACGCACCTGTTTCCGGTGGGTCTCTGGTCCGGTCTCCGCGCTCTCTAAACTCCTCCTCCTCTTTCCTACTCCTCCTCCTCCTTCCTACTCCCCTGGTCTCCTCCTCCTCCTATTCCTACTCCTCCTCCTCCTCCTCCTCCTCCTACTCCCTAACTCCTCCTCCACTACTCCTACTCCTACTCCTCCTCCTCCTCCTCCTCCTTCCTCCTCCTCCTCCTCCTCCTACTCCCCTGGTCTCCTCCACTTCGTCTCTCTTTTTCTCTTTATTTATTTCTTTCTCTTTCCTCTAAACTCCTCCTCCTACTCCTACTTCCCTGGTCTCCTCCACTTCGTCTCTCTTTTCTCTTTATTTCTTTCTATATTTCTTTCTTTTCTCCTTTTAATCTCACTCTTTCTCTTTTTTCTGACTCTCGCTTTCTTTCTTTCTCTCTCTCTCTCTCTCTGTCTCTCTCTCTCTCTCTCTCTCTCTCTCTCTCTCTCTCTCTCTCTCCCTGCTCCCCCCACCCAAAACCACTTTCCTCCTCTTCCCTCCCCTTTCCCTTTCCCTACCACACCCGTTCCAAACACACACACCTCTTTCCTTCCTACCAACCTTCCTCCACACCACCCCTCTCCCCCCACCTCCACCCCATCCCCTCTCCCCCCACCTCCACCCCACTCCCTCCTTTCTCCCTCCCCCCTCCCC
The DNA here is from genome assembly GCF_042767895.1 of Penaeus vannamei. Classification (NCBI taxonomy): domain Eukaryota; kingdom Metazoa; phylum Arthropoda; class Malacostraca; order Decapoda; family Penaeidae; genus Penaeus; species Penaeus vannamei. The sequence goes on from NC_091554.1 coordinate 4,296,825, forward strand.
CCAAACCTACACCCCTTCTCCCTCCCCCCTCCCTCACACCGCCTCCTCTCCCTCCACCTCCTCCCCCCTCCCACTCCACACCGCCTCCTCTCCCCCTCCTCCCCTCCCCCTCCCACTCCCCCTCCCTCACCTACCTCACCTGGCTACACCTGCCCGCGACGCGTGCCGAAACTGCGCCTGGCGACCGCCGCCGCCGCCACCTGGTTGCTATGACAACTGACCGGTCATTTGGACAATCCGTTTTTCCTTTATCTGATCGATGTTTTTTTTCTTTTCCTGACTTCCTACAGAGGCTGAATTGTGTATTAATTTTTCCTTTCGTGAGTTGGCAGTTCTGTGGGTAATTGTTGTGTGTATAAAGACTTCATTTGATGTTTCATTGTTTTGGTAAATTCTGTTTTATATATATATATATATATATATATATATATATATATATATATATGTATATATATATATATATATGTATGTATGTATATATACATATATATATAAATATATAAGTATATATATACATATATATACATATACATATATACATATATGTATATATATGTATATATGTATGCATGTATATATATATATATATATATATATATATATATATATATGTATATATATATATATATATATATATATATATATATATATATATATTGAGGATTAGGAGGCTGAGGATGAGTTGGAGATGGAAAAGCAGGAATGAAAGAAAGAGAAAGGGAATGAGAAGAAAAGAAGAAGGAGAAGGAGAAGAAGAAGGAGAAGAAGAAGGAAAAGAAGAAGAAGGAGGAGGAGGAGTTGCAGCATGTGGCAGGCGAGGGTGTCACCGACCTCCTCCTCCTCCTCCTCCTCCTCGGCTGTCTATCCTTTCCAGCTTCTCCTCTCCGTCCTCCTCTCCCACTCCTCTTTCTCCTCTTCCTCTTCTTCAATCTCTTCCATTTTCCATTCTTTTCCTCTTTTTTCCCTTCTCTCCTGGCTGTCTCCCTCCATCTTTTTTTTTCTCCATCTCTTTCTCTCTCATTCTCTATTGTTCCTTCTTCCTCGCACTCTCCTTTCTTATTTATCATTCTTTCTTTTTATTCTCTCATTCTACTTTCTTTCTCTCTCAATCATTCTTTCATCTCCTTTTGTTCTTTCTTTCTTCATAAATAATTTCTTCTTCTCCTCTTCTTTCTCCTTTCTCAATCGTTCATTCTCTCTTCCTCACTCCTTCGCTACGCTATTTGTGATTTCTATTTCTCCTTCCATTCTCTTCCTTCTTCTATCTCCTTTCAATTATACGATAATCTGTTCTATTTTGCTTTTGTTATACCAAATAAGGGATTATTCATCTATCATCATTATTTTTGGTATTATTATGATCATCATCATTAATATCATCAATATCATCAATAGTATCATTACTATTATCATCATTACCATTATTACTATTTGTCATCATTATCATTATTATTAACATCACTATCAATATCATTAATATCATTATTATTAACATTATCATTTCTATCATTATCAGCATCACTATTATTATCATTAATAGTATCATTATTATCATCATCTTCATCACTGCCATCATCACATCTAACGTCATTATCATCATCATCATCATCATTAATTCATAAACATTCATCATCATTTAATCCATAAACATCCATGATTACAACATTCATCATTCATCATGTTTTTTTGTTATTCATCGTTCTCATAATTTCTTTTTTTCCATCTTTCTTTCTTTTATAGTACTTACTTAACATAATTGTGCAATATCATCGAAATTAATATCATTACAATCACTCTCATTATTAATATTGTTGCCACCATTATGCTTATGTAATCATTATCACCACATATTAGTGTTATCATTACCGTTATATTTTATACAGATCATAAAACAATATATATCCGTTGATGAATTTAATAATAATAATAATAAAAATAAATCTTAATATATCCAGACCTGTTGATGAATTTAACAATAATAAAAATAAA
>NC_091554.1:4316313-4318813 GCF_042767895.1 Penaeus vannamei
CCAGCTAGTTATGAATCATCGCTAGTTGGATTGTTTAGCTTGTTTAAGGTATTGCCTGGTTATAGGATAATTATTTTCAAAAATTAAACGAAAACTGTTAACATGTCCCTGTTTTTTAATTAGAAGAGACATATAATAATACTCTTCTTGTTGTTATCATTACGATTACAGATAATGATAAGTCTAGTATGTGATATTGCTTATCAGTATTTATTACCAGTCATGATCCTGGATCTGATCATCACCATCACCATAGCAGGCACCATAAACACTGAGATCCATATCATCATCAATAATACCTTTAAACATTTTAAACTGCCTGGTTTTAGGATAATTAATATTAAAAAATTAAACGAAAGCTGTTAACATGTCCCTGCTGTTTTAATGAGAAGAGACACACATAATACTTTTCTTGTTGCTACCATCACTTTCACTATCGCCAACCGCAACTATCAATCTTGCTATCATTACCACTAATCTTATCAGCAAAATCATCTTCCTCAACATCATCATCATCGTCATCACCACCATTAACACCTACCTTTTTTATCAAAAACACCATCACCATCACCAACTTCATCATCACCATCATTAACATAAACCTCATTATCCAAATCATCACCACCACCGTCATCACTAACTTCATCATCACCACCACTATTACCAACTTCATCATCACCACCACTATTACCAACTTCATCATCACCACCACTGTTAACAACTTCATCATCACCATCTTTAACATCATTATCAAAGACACCACCACCACCATCATCACCAACTTCATCTTCATCACCATCATCAACACCCTCATCTTCATTATCGAAATCGCCACCACCACCGTCATCACGAACATCATTGTCACCACCACCATCACCGACGTCATCATCACCATCTTTAACATCAACCTCATTATCAAAAACGCCACCACCACCGTGATCTCCAGCTTCATCTTCATCACCATCATCACCAACTTCACTATCACCATCTTTAACATCAACCTCATCATCATCACCCAAATCACCACCACCCCCGTCATCACCAACCTCATCACCACCACCACAACCCTCCAAAAAATAAAAATAAAAAATAAAATAAAATAGGGGGGGGGGGCGAGAGGCAAAATAAACACCACAAAAAAACATAAAAAATAAATACAAAAAAAATCCCACTTCCCAGCATGACAAACAAACAAAAATCCCGACCGAGCAAATGCTACAAACCCGGGATTAAAAAAAAAAAAAAAAAAAAAATACGTTTGTGTAAACTTCATTAAGACCGAGTAAGTTCTTAGTCTGCATTTCCATCGGTCTTTCCATCCAGGTCTTTTCTTAGCGAGGCAAAACATGAGAAGGTCAACAGAGAGAGAAGACTGTGTGGCGAAGAAGACAAGAACACACATAGGCAAATAAAGGCAGGAACTTGAAAAAGATGTGAAAGAGAAATAGTGGGAAGGGAGAGAGGAAATAGTGGGAAGAGAGAGAGAGAGAAAAGGAGGGATGGGAGAGAGAGAGAGAGAGTATAAAGGGAGGGATGGGAGAGAGAGAAAAAAAAGGGAGGGAGGGGAGAGAGAGAAAAAAGGGAGGGAGGGGAGAGAGAGAAAAAAGGGAGGGATGGGAGAGAGAGAGAGAGAAAAGGGAGGGAGGAGAGAGAGAGAAAAAAAAAAACGGGAGGGATGGGAGAGAGTGAGAAAGGGAGGGAGGGGTGAGAGAGAGAAAAGGAGGGAGGGAGAGAGGAGGGAGGGAGGGAAGGAGGAGAAAGCGAGAGAGGGGAGAGGAAGATAGGAAGGGAGGGAGGGAGGGAGAGAGAGAGAGAGAGAGAGAGAGAGAGAGAGAGAGAGAGAGAGAGAGAGAGAGAGAGAGAGAGAGAGAGAGAGATGGCCAAGAACGTTAAAAAAAAAAAGAATGACAAAAAACAGACATGCGAAGAGAAAAACAAAATATGTTAAGTATTACTCCTCGGCAAATTCCCTTCCTTATCTCTCGTTCTCATCTTCGTTACGAACCAAAAAACAATACCAATAATCCTCGCACTTAATCTCCCCGGGCCGTCCTGGTAAGCCTCCTCCTCCCCCTCCTCCTCCTCTTCCATCCTCAACCTCCTTCTCCATCCTCACCGCCTCCTCCTGTTCGTCCTGTTCCTCCATCCTCAACCTCCTTCTCCATTCCCCCCCTCATCCACCTCTTCCTCCTCTCCTCCCCTCCTGGTCCTCTTCCTCTGCCTTCTCCACCTCCTCCTCTTCCCCTCCAACTCCACCTCCTCCTAAACCTCCACTTTCAACCTCCTTTTCCACTTCCACCTCCACCCCGCTCTTCCTCCTCCCTTTTCAAGAGAGATTCGCTCTCCAAAAGGCTGAGCCACCTTTTATATAACACTAAATGTACCCACATGAGCTGTATTACTATCTATGGCTAAATAAACTGTTTCAATTTCAATTTCTCTTCCTCATCTCCTGACAGACAGAAAGAGAGAGAGAGAAAGACGGAGAAAGAGAGAGAGA
>NC_091554.1:4366313-4368813 GCF_042767895.1 Penaeus vannamei
CCGCCCATGTGGGTTATGTTTAACGACGGGTGTAAATCGTTTCCGCCCACGTCTGCCGCCCGTGAGACTGACGGATTGACAGGGGGGGGGGGGGGTGAGGGTATGTTTTTTTTTCTCTCTCTCTTTTTCTTTCTTTCTTTCTTTCTGTCTTTTTGTCTGTCTGTCTGTCTGTCTGTCTGTGTCTTTCGCTCTCTTTTTCTTTTTTTTCTTTCTCTTTTTCTTCATTCATTTCTTTTTCTATCTTTCCTTTTTTCTCTCTCTTTTTTCTTTCTTGCGTTCTTTCACACACTCTCTCTCTCTTTTTCTTTCTTTCTTTCTCCCTCCCTCCCTCCCTCCCTCCCTGTCTCTCTCTCTCTCTCTCTCTCTCTCTGTCTCTCTGTCTCTCTCTCTCTCTCTCTATCTCTCTCTCTTTATTTATTTCTCTCTCTCTCTCTTTGTAATCTCATTCCATTTGTTCATTTCTTTATCTCATCTATCAAATAAAACAAACAGTTTTTCTTATTCCATCTTATCCCATTTACTTATTTCTTTGTTTTATCCATCAAATCTTCCTTCTATCTGGTTTATCTAATCTCACTTAATTTGCATATTTCGTTCGTCTTATTCTATCATATCTTATTTGCCTATCTGTTTATCTCATCTATCAAATTATCTACCATTATAACACTTGATCAGTGTGTTAATTATCCAGGTAAGTATTAGTCAATAAGATTATCTATTTAACAATTACTGATCTATCTATTAAGGCTATTATCTATTATCTATCTATTACTGATCTATCTATTTACTGATCTGTCTATTTACTGATCTATCTATTTACTGATTTATCTATTTAATGATCTATTTATTATCTATTCACGTATCTATTAATGCCTTATTTTATTCATTTATCTGTTTATTCACTTATTTATCACCATATCTAATTCAGAATGAAGAACAGTGTGGAAAGGGAAACTAAGAGAGAAAGAATGAAAGAGAAATTGAGAGAGAGATAAATATAGAGAGGGAGAAAGAAGTGGAAGAAGAAGCAGAAGAGGAAAGGGAAGGAGGAAGAAGTAGAAGAAGAAAAAGAAGAAGAGAAAAGAAAAAAGAAGAGGAAGAAGAAATAAATCGGAAGAAGAAAAAAAGAGAGGAAGAAACAGAAACAGAAGAAGAAGAAGAGGATAAAAAAGAAGATAAAGAAGAAGAAAAGAATAAAAACAAACATTAAGAAAAAACAAACCCCCTCTCTTACAAACCAAACAAACAAACAAAGTCACCAAGACCTTTTCCCAGAATGCATCGCAAAAAAAGGGGGGGGCGGGGGGGTCGAATACATATGGTTATTAAACAAGACGGAGAGTGTCGTGAGAAACGTCTTGGTATTTCCCCTCCTCGTCCCCTCTCCTTCTTTCTCTCTTCCCTTTCTCCTTCTCTCCTTTCTGTCTTCTTATCTCCCCCTCTCCTTCTTTCTCTTTTCTTTTTTGTCTCCCTCTCTTCCCCCTCTCCTTCTCTCCTGCTTTCTGTCTTCTTATCTCCCCCTCTCCTTCTTTCTCTTTTCTTCTTTGTCTCCCTCCGTTCCCCCTCTATTCATTTACTTCTTTCTGTCTTCTTATCTCCCTCTCTTCCCTTTTCTCTTTACATCTCGTTGGGTACGTCCGTGTCCTATTTTTTCCCTTCATATCTATTGCCTTCTTTTGTCCTGTCAGTTAATATTGTCTTTATCATCATCATCGTCATAATTCTTCTTCTTCGTCTTCTTTGACTACTGTTCTTCCTATTCTTTTTTTTCTTCTCCTCAACCCCCATCTCCACCTAATCCTCTATCTCCCCATCTTCCACCTATCCCTCCTCCTCCCACTTTCCCACTCCCTCCCTCCATCTTCTCACTTCCTCCTCCACTACCTTCCCCTTCTCTTCCTCCACTCCCTTCCCCATTCCCCCTCTTTTCCCTTTCCCTCCCCATTCCCTTTCTCCTCCCCATCCATCCCCTGCCCCCGCTCCCCCTCTTTTCCCTTTCCCCTCCCCCATCCACCTCCTTCCCCATCCTCCCTCCACCCTCCCCCTCTTCTCCCTTTCCCCTCCATCACCTTCTCCACTTCCCCCCCCCATTCCCCATTCCCCCTTCCCTGCCCTTAATAAGTATCCCTACTGATGACTTGATGTAGAATTTTGGCAGCGGTTTTGTATGGTAATTTTTCACCTGTGGGAAGTCATGTGTCAGGTGATTTTGCTTTGATTTTCTCTCTATTTTTTTTTTTTCTTTCTCTGTAATTCTTGGAAGGTAAAGGGGGGGGGAGGGGAGGGGGGAGAAAGGGGGAGACGGAGAGGGAGGGTGAAAGGGATGAGAGAAAAAGGGGAGGGAGAGGGAATGGGAAAGAGAGAGAGAGAGAGAGAGAGAGAGAGAGAGAGAGGGAGAGAGAGAGAGAGAGAGAGAGAGAGAGAGAGAGAGAGAGAGAGTGAGAGAGAGAGAGAGAGAGAGAGAGAGAGAGAGAGAACTAGGTCAGAAACGACGATAAAA
>NC_091554.1:4373813-4386313 GCF_042767895.1 Penaeus vannamei
TGAGTCGTTAATCCCTCAATCCCCTTCCATTGCCAGCGCGTCATAAATCGCCCCGTCCTTTACGCAAATGCACGTTTTTGTTTTCTTTGTTTGTTGCTACGCTGTCAAGACTGCGGTGTGTTCCTTTGACGGAGTAATTGCTTTCCTGTCAGCGGTCAACTGGTCCTGTCAATGACTCGCGGAGGATACCTGTCAACGCGAGAATCCTCTTCGTTCTTCTTCTCTCTTCTCTTCTTTTCTTTTCTCTTTTCTCTCTTTTTCTTTTCTCTTTCTTTTCTCTATACTCTTCTCTTTCTCTTTTCTCTTCTCTCTCTCTCTCTCTCTCTCTCTCTCTATCTCTCTCTCCTCGTCCTTCCTTCCCTCCCCCACCCTCTCTCTCTCTCTCTCTCTTTTTCTCTTCTCTCCCTTTTTCCATCCCTCCCTCCCTCTCTCTCTCTCATTTCTCTCTTTCTTCCTCTTCTCTCTCTCTCTCTCTCTCTCTCCTTTCTCTATTTCTTCCTCTTCCCTCTCTCTTTCTTCCTCTTCCCTCTCTCTTTCTTCCCCCCTCTCTCTCTCTCTCTCGCTCATCATACTCTGTTGGTTGACATTGTCTCGCTCTTCAGTCCAGCAACACCACTTTCTCTTTCTTCTCTGGCGCTTCCTCCTCTTCCTATTCTTTCTTTTGTTTTCTTTCATTTCTTCTCTATCTCTCATCTCCCCGTTTACCTCTTTCCTCTTCCTCTTCCCTTTTAACTGTTTTTTTTTTCTTCTTTTTTCCTCTTATTCCTTCGCCCTTTTTATCCCATTATACTCTTCTTCCTTGTTGTTATTTTTCGTCGTTTCTTCACCTCTTTCATCTCCTTTCTTTCTGACTTTCTTGTATGTCTCATTTTCTCCTTTCAACTTCTTTTTCTTCCATTTTATCACCGCCGTTTTCTCCTCCCTTCCTCTTTCTACATCTCGTCTTTATTTCTTCTTCTTTCCGTCTCGTCCTCCTTCTGCTTCTTCTCCTCTTCCTCCAACACTTGCCCTATCTCTCCCTTTTCGTCTCTTTCTCCATATCCTTCTCTTCTTTCTGTCCTCCTTCCCTCCTTATTACTTTCTTTCTTTCTCCTTTCCTTCTCTGTTTCCTCCTCCTCCTTCTCACCTTTCTTTCCTCATTTTTTAATCTGTTTCCTCCTCCTCACTTTCTCTCTTTCTCCCTGTTTCTTAATCTCTTTTTTCTTCTATTTTCCTGTTTCCTTCTCCTCCTTTTCTCTCTCCCTCTTTCCTCTTCCTTTTACTCCTCTTTCTCTCCTTCTCTCTTCCTCCCTCCACCTCTTTTCCTCTCCTCTCTCCTTCTCCCTTTCCTCCTATTTCTCTCTTGTCTGTCCCAGCTCCTGTTCTTTCTCTCCTTCTCTCTTTCCTCTCCCTCCTCCTTCTCTCTTTCCCCCTCCTTCTCCTCCTCATTCGCTCCTTCCCCCTCCTCCTCCTCCTCCGTCTCTCTTCCCCCTCCTCCTCCCTCTCCTTTCCCCCTTCTCCTCCTCCCCTTCCTCCTTCCTCTCTTTCCCCCTCCTCTTCTCCCTCCTTCCTCTCTTTCCCCCTCCTCCTCCTCCTCTCCTTCCCCCTCCTCCCTTTCCACCTCTCCTCCTCCTCCTCTCTTTCCCCCTCCTCCCCTTCTCTCTTTCCCCCTCCTCCTCCTCCTCCTCTCCTTCCCCCTTTCCCACCCCTCCTCCTCCTCCTCTCCTCCTTCCTCTCTTTCCCCCTTTCCCCTTCCTCCCCCTCCTCCTCCCCTTCCCCCTCCTCCTCCTCCTCCCCTTCCTCCTTCCTCTCTTTCCCCTCCTTCCTTTCCTCCTCCTTCCCCCTTTCCCCCTCCTCCTTCCCCTTTTCCCCCTCCTCCTTCCCCCTTTCCCCCTCCTCCTTCCTCCTCCTCCCTTTCCACCTCTCCTCCTCCCCTTCCTCTCTTTCTCCCTCCTCCTTCCTCCCCCTCCTCCTCCTTCCTCTCTTTCCCCCTCCTCCTCCTTCCCCATCCCTTTCCTCCCCCTCCTTTCCTCCTCCTCCTCCATCCCGACGTGTTCCCACCCCTCCTCCTCCTTCCTCTCTTTCCCCCTCCTCCTCCTTCCCCCTCCCTTTCCTCCCCCTCCTTTCCTCCCTCCTCCTCCATCCCGACGTGTTCCCCACCCCTCCTCCTCCTTCCTCTCTTTCCCCCTCCTCCTCCTTCCCCCTCCCTTTCCTCCTCCTCCTCCCCCCACCTCCTTCCCCTCCCTTCTTCCCCCTCCTCCATCCTTCCTTTCCTCCCCCTCCTCCTCCTTCCTCTCTTTCCCCCTCCTCCTCCTTCCCCCTCCCTTTCCTCCTCCTTCCTCCCTTTCCCCCTCCTCCTCCTCCCTTCCTCCCCCTCCGCCTCCTTCCTCCCTTTCCCCTTCCCCCTTTCCCCTTCCTACCCCTCCTCCATCCCGACGTGTTCCCACAGTGGTCGTCGGCGGCGTAGCAATACAGACCAGTCGTGAGCAATTTACATTCCCCGTTATCCGCGACTGGGCACGCGGCCGCAGACCCCGCCCACTCCCGCCCTCTCCCACCGCCCATCATGCTATCCTGTGTTCCTCACCCCCCCTTTTCCCTTCCCCCTCTCATCCCTATCCCCCTCTTGGCTGGCCCTCTTCTCTTCGCTTTTCTTTTTTCTTTCACATCTTATCCCACTTCCATATTCTCTTGCCCTCTTCTCTTCGCTTCTCTTTTCTTTCCTTTCCCATCTTATCCCTTTTCTCTTTTCTTTCCCCTTTTATTTCCTTCCTCTTCTCCCTCTCTTCCCTTCCCTTTCCCTCTCATCCCTATCCTTCTCTTGCCCTTTTCTCCCCCTCTTCTTCCCTTCCTTTTCCCTTCTATCCCATAATGTGCCCCTTGTTTTCAGTCATTATATTGAAGTGTATCCTTTTTTTGCTTTTGTTTACCTTTTCTTCCTTCTCTCATATTTTCTTTTCTACTTCTTTCTCTCCTATTTTTTCTTTATTCTTTTTTTCCCATTCATTCCTTCTTCTTTCCCTCCCTTTTTCTTCTTCTTTCCTTTTCTTCTTCTTGTTTCCCTCCCTTCTTCTTCTTTCTCTCCTTCTTCCCTTCCATTTCTTATTCTTGTTTTCCTTACTTCTTCCTTCTAATCTTACACTTGCTATTTATCGACGCCCCGCCCCTTCTCTTCTTCGGAGGTGAAATGACACGCCCCTCCGCCACGCCCATATCCCCATTTCCCACGCCCGCAGAAGGTGTCCGAGTCGACGCGTGCATTGTGTCCTTATCGAAGGTTTAATTATGATGACGATGTTGATGATGATGATGATGATGAGGAGGAGGAGGAAGATTTTATCTTTTGTGTCTTTGTTTCTTTTTCTCTCTTTCTGTTTCTTTTTTTCTTTCTGTTTCTGTTTCCCTGTCTCTTTCTGTTTCTCGCTCCTTCTTTTTTCTGTTTCTTTCTCTCTCTGTCTGTCTGTCTGTCTGTCTCTTTCTGTCTGTCTTTCTGTCTCTTTCTGCCCCTCTCTCTCTCTCCCTCCCTCCCTCTCTCTCTCTCTCTCTCTCTCTCTCTCTCTCTCTCTCTCTCTCTCTCTCTCTCTCTCTCTCTCTCTCTCTCTCTCTCTCTCTCTCTCTATGTACATATAGACAGATACACTAACAAGCACAGACGGATGGACAGACATTATACACAGATAGACAGACAAGAAAGACAGAGAGAAAGAGACATTCAGAAAAAGATATAAATAAACAGAAAGGACGAAATAAACAAACAGAGAGAGGAAAACAGATAAAGATGCATTATTCAATCACGAAATACCCCCCCCCCTCCCTCCTTCATCACCCCCCCCCCCTTCTTCATCACAAATAGTCTTGAAAGAACGAATCATTGTTCCTTTATTATTAACATTACTTAGATCATCTTCATTATCTTTCATCTATTTACATTTTCCTTCAAACACACGTAAATAGAATAGACAAAAACAACAATTAAAGATAAATAAATACCTTAAAAAGTTAATAAATAAGAAACAACAATAATCTATTCCTAATCACTACAAACAAACGTAAAAAATATCACATGAATATAACAAAAACAAGTAAATTGACAGAAAAATACAACAAATAAAAAATGAATTCACTATTTTCCTTCAAACTCAAGTAAACGCAAAAAGAAGAAGAAGAAAAAAAAAACAGATAAAACACGACACAGAAAAAACACAAAAAACAAACAAAAAAACGAAAAAAAACAGCAAAAACAAAAAACAAACAAACAAAAAAAACGAAAAAATTCAGCAAAAAACAAAAAAACAAAAACCAACCGAAAACAAAAAACTGAAAAAATAAGGGATAAAAAAAAACGCAGAAGAAAAAAAAAACTCAAGAAAAAGACCCCCCCCAAAAAAAAAAGCGAAAAAACAAAAACAAAAAAAAAAAAAAAACGCAAAAAAAAGCAAAAAAAATCCTAGGACAAGGCCCTCCCCGCGGCAGAGATGAACCGGACGCGATCCCGAGCGAGAGATTCTAATGAGTCACATCATAATTCTGACAAACGACTGACAAAAAACAAAAAAACAAAAAAAATCAGCAAAAACAAAAAACAGAAAAAACAAAAAAACAAAAAAAAAAAAAAATAAGGGATATAAAAACGCAAAAGAAAAAAATAACAAAAAAAAGAAAAACCAAAAAAAAAACAAAAAAACAAAAAAATCGCAAAAACACAAAAAAACTAAAAAAAAAAAAAAATCGCAAAAAAAAGCAAAAAAAAAATCCTAGGACAAGGCCCTCCCCGCGGCAGAGATGAACCGGACGCGATCCCGAGCGAGAGATTCTAATGAGTCACATCATAATTCTGACAAACGACTGACACGGTCGCCAAGGTCGTTAACAAAAAACAAAAAAAAAAAATCAACCAAAAACAAAAAACTAAGAAAAAGAAAAAAACAAGACAAAAACCTAAAAAGCTAAAAAAAAAAAGCAAAAAAAAAGCAAAAAAAAAATCCTATGGACAAGGCCCTCCCCGCGGCAGAGATGAACCGGACGCGATCCCGAGCGAGAGATTCTAATGAGTCACATCATAATTCTGACAAACGACTGACACGGTCGCCAAGGTCGTTAGGCTGATGGCGGTGCGGTCGTGTGTTAATGGCGATTATTGCGTGTGTTTGTTCTTATTTCACCGGTTGGAGTTTCTTTCTTTTTCTTCTTCTGTTGCTCTTTGTGTCTCTTTCTTTCTTTTTCTTCTGTTGCTCTTTGTGTCTTTCTTTCTTTTTCTCTCCTTCTCTTTGTGTCTCTTTCTTTCTTTTTCTCTCTTTCTCTTTGTGTCTCTTTCTTTCTTTTTCTCTCTTTCTCTTTGTGAAAAAGGAAGGAATAAACAGACAAAGAGAGAGAGGAAAACAGATAAAGATGCATTATTCAATCACGAAATACCCCCCCCCCCCTCCCTCCTTCATCACCCCCCCCTTCTTCATCACAAATAGTCTTGAAATAACGAATCATTGTTCCTTTATTATTAACATTACTTAGATCATCTTCATTATCTTTCATCTATTTACATTTTCCTTCAAACACACGTAAATAGAATAGACAAAAACAACAATTAAAAATAAATAAATAAAAAAGTTAATAAATAAAACATAGCAATAATCTATTCCTAATCACTACAAACAAACGTAAAAAAAATATCACATGAATATAACAAAAACAAGTAAATTGACAGAAAAATATAACAAATAAAAAATGAATTCACTATTTTTCTTCAAACTCAAGTAAACGCAAAAAGAAGAGAGAAAAAAAAAACATATAAAACACGACACAGAAAACAAAACAAAAATAAAAAACAAACAAAAAAACGGGAAAAAATCAGCAAAAACAAAAAACAGAAAAACCAACAAAAAAAAATATATAAAAAAATAAGGGATATAAAAACGTAAAAGAAAAAAAAACGCAAAAAAGAAAACCCAAAAAAACAAAAAAGCGCAAAAAACAAAAAACTGAAAACAAAAACAAAAAAACAAAAAATCGCAAATAAAAGCAAAAAAATCCTATGGACAAGGCCCTCCCCGCGGCAGAGATGAACCGGACGCGATCCCGAGCGAGAGATTCTAATGAGTCACATCATAATTCTGACAAACGACTGACAAAAAACAAAAAATCAACCAACAAAAAAAGAAAAACCAAAAAAAAAAAAAAAAAAAAAAAAAAAGCAAAAAAGAAAAGCAAAAAAAAAAAATCCTAGGACAAGGCCCTCCCCGCGGCAGAGATGAACCGGACGCGATCCCGAGCGAGAGATTCTAATGAGTCACATCATAATTCTGACAAACGACTGACAAAAAACAAAAAAACAAAAAAAATCAGCAAAAACAAAAAACAGAAAAAACAAAAAAACAAAAAAAAAAAAATAAGGGATATAAAAACGCAAAAGAAAAAAATAACAAAAAAAGAAAAACCAAAAAAAAAACAAAAAAACAAAAAAATCGCAAAAACACAAAAAAACTAAAAAAAAAAAAAATCGCAAAAAAAAGCAAAAAAAAAATCCTAGGACAAGGCCCTCCCCGCGGCAGAGATGAACCGGACGCGATCCCGAGCGAGACATTCTAATGAGTCACATCATAATTCTGACAAACGACTGACAAAAAACAAAAAAACAAAAAAAATCAGCAAAAACAAAAAACACAAAAAACAAAAAAAAAAAAAAAAAAAAAAGGCAAAAAAAATCGCAAAAAAAAAAAATAAAAAAAAAAAAAAAAAACAAAAAAAAAAACAAAAAAAAACAAAAAAACAAAAAACGCAAAAAAACAAAACAAAAAAAAATCGCAAAAAAAACAAAAAAAAAAAGCTAAAAAAAAAAATCCTAGGACAAGGCCCTCCCCGCGGCAGAGATGAACCGGACGCGATCCCGAGCGAGAGATTCTAATGAGTCACATCATAATTCTGACAAACGACTGACAAAAAACAAAAAATCAACCAACAAAAAAACAAGAAAAACCAAAAAAAAAAAAAAAAAAAAAAAAAGCAAAAAAAAAGCAAAAAAAAAAATCCTAGGACAAGGCCCTCCCCGCGGCAGAGATGAACCGGACGCGATCCCGAGCGAGAGATTCTAATGAGTCACATCATAATTCTGACAAACGACTGACAAAAAACAAAAAATCAACCAACAAAAAAAAAGAAAAACCAAAAAAAAAAAAAAAAAAAAAAAAAAGCAAAAAAAAAGCAAAAAAAAAAATCCTAGGACAAGGCCCTCCCCGCGGCAGAGATGAACCGGACGCGATCCCGAGCGAGAGATTCTAATGAGTCACATCATAATTCTGACAAACGACTGACAAAAAACAAAAAAACAAAAAAAATCAGCAAAAACAAAAAACAGAAAAACCAAAAAAACAAAAAAAAAAAAAAATAAGTGATATAAAAACGCAAAAGAAAAAAATAACAAAAAAAAGAAAAACCAAAAAAAAAACAAAAAAACAAAAAAATCGCAAAAACACAAAAAAACTAAAAAAAAAAAAAAATCGCAAAAAAAAGCAAAAAAAAAATCCTAGGACAAGGCCCTCCCCGCGGCAGAGATGAACCGGACGCGATCCCGAGCGAGAGATTCTAATGAGTCACATCATAATTCTGACAAACGACTGACACGGTCGCCAAGGTCGTTAGGCTGATGGCGGTGCGGTCGTGTGTTAATGGCGATTATTGCGTGTGTTTGTTCTTATTTCACCGGTTGGAGTTTCTTTCTTTTTCTTCTTCTGTTGCTCTTTGTGTCTCTTTCTTTCTTTTTCTTCTGTTGCTCTTTGTGTCTCTTTCTTTCTTTTTCTCTCTTTCTCTTTGTGTCTTTCTTTCTTTTTCTCTTTCTATCTTTTTTCGCTTTTTCTTTGTGTCTTTCTTTCTTTTTCTCTCTTTCTTTGTGTCTTTCTTTCTTTTTATCTGTTTCTCTGTATCTCTTTCTTCCTTTTCTCTCTTTCTTTCTTTTTCTCTCCTTATTTCTTTCTATCTATTTCTCTGTAACTCTTTCTTTCTTTTTCTCTCTTTCTCTTTGTGTCTCTTTCTTTCTTTTTCTCTCCCTTTCTATCTCCCTCTCTTCCTGTTTACGTGTCTGGCTGTCTCTTTATTCTCCTTGCCACATCTCAATTCTTCCTTCTATCTTTTTTCTTAAACCTTCTCTCCTCTCTTCTCCTCTTATTCCCTCCTCCTCTTCTCTCTCTTTCTTGATTCCACCCCCACCCCCACCTTCACCCTAACCCCCATTCTCTCCTTATCCACTCCCCCTGACTCCACCCCCTCTCCCTCCTAACTCTCCACCCCTCCCTCCCCTACCCCTCTCCCTCCATCTAACCCACACCACTTCTCTCCCTCCAACCCTCCTCACCCCCATCCCCCTTCCAACCCCTCTCCCTCCAACCTCCCCCACCCCCTCCACTCCCTCAATCCTACCCCACCCCCATCCCCCTTCCAACCCCCCTCCTACCCTTCCAACCCCTCCACCCCTCCACCCTCCTCCCTCCCCCGCCTCCTCCAGCCACCAAAGTCAACAATTATAACCTCCAAGTCCGCGAGCCGCCAACTGGAAAGCAACAACCTTGCGGACGCCGCCAAACACCCCTTCTTTATATTGCAATATCCGGAAGCCCCGTCTAGCGGAACGGGGGAGGGGGGGGGGAGGGGGGGCTTCATCTTCGAGGCTTGAGGTTTCAGCTTCCGTGGGACGGGTTTCGGGTTTGTGTGGGTGGGGGGGGGGAGGGGGAGGGAGGGGGAAAGGGGGCTGGTTTTTAGTTTGGTTGGGGACTGGTTTTGGTTTATTGGGGGAGGGGAGGGGGGGCTGGTTTTTAGTTTGATTGGGGACTGGTTTCGGCTTATTGGGGGGGGGGGGAAGGGGGACTGGTTTTAGTTTGATTGGGGACTGGTTTTGGTTTATGTGGACGAGTTTTAGTTTTTGGGGGGACTTGTTTCGGCTTCTGAGGGACTTGTTTTGGCTTCTGGGGGACTAGTTTCGGCTTATATGGACTAGTTTCAAGGTTATGGAGGGGAACTAGTTTCAGCTTCTGGGGGGACTTGTTTCGGCTTCTGGGGGACTAGTTTCAGCTTAATGGGGGACTAGTTTCATCTTAGGAGGGGGGGGGAGACAAGTTTCGGCTTAATGGGGGACTGGTTTCAGCTTATGGAGGGCTTTTTTTTATCTTCATTTATATCATTTATCTTTATATTTTATTTCATTTGGACGTTTCGGCTTCTGGGGGACTATTTTTAGCTTAATGGGGACTAGTTTTAGCTTAATGGGGGACTAGTTTCAGCTTAATGGGAGACTAGTTTCGACTTCTGGGGGACTAATTTTAGCTTCTAGGGGACTAGTTTCATCTTAGGGGGGGGGGGGCAAGTTTCTGCTTACAGGGGACTAGTTTCAGCTTAATGAGGGACTAGTTTTAGCTTAATGGGCGACTAGCTTTAGCTTAATGGGGGACTAAATTCAGCTCAATGGGGGACTAGTTTCAGCTTCTAGGGGACTAGTTTCAGATTGTTGGGGACTAGCAGCAGCAGAATAGAAACAAAAATAGTAATGGCAAATGTGTTAAGAGCAATAGCACCACCAGTAGAACTAGAACTAGAAATAGCAAATAAAGAAATAATTTACTTGTCAAAATAGGAAAAAATTAACCCAGACGTTTACGAAAAACCTCCACTTTTTTTTACCACATGACCTTGAATAACAAATATCATGATGAATACATAACACCTCATTATGTCTGACGAGTAATTAAGATAATGAAGGTGTGCTCCTTAACCTTGCAAAAATTAATATTATATTTATATATTTTTTTTTATCTCGTTCGTATATGAGAATGAGGATTTATGGAGATGCATCTTCATATAAGAAAGATTTTATTTTTTAATTTTATCTAATTTTTTTATTTATTTCATTATTTTTGTTTATTTCTTTATTATCAACTATTCTTTTACATCATTATAGAACTTCTTTTCGCTTTCTCAAATGAAAGAAAAGAAAAAGAAAAAAGTGGATCTTATTTTGTTACGTAACTTTCAGATAATATAAAAAAAATACTGAAATCTGGCCTCATAAAAGATTAAATAAAT
Source organism: Penaeus vannamei (assembly GCF_042767895.1). NCBI lineage: Eukaryota > Metazoa > Arthropoda > Malacostraca > Decapoda > Penaeidae > Penaeus > Penaeus vannamei. The sequence continues at coordinate 4,383,855 of NC_091554.1, forward strand.
AAATTAAAAAATACTGTATCAGAATTTCATACTTCGGAAAATTCCATTCAAGAAATCTCCATTAAATCTCTTACATCTCTTTGCAATTTTGAAATCATGTATTGAACGCATAGATAATCGAATAGAAGAGATTTAATGAGTGATTAAAGAGTGATTTAACTCCACATACGATCTGCAAAATGGTAATCACAAATCCTTCTATAAATATCAAGTTTAAAAAGAAAGAAAAGAAAGAGAGAAAGAGAAAAAAAGAAAGAAAAAAAAAACGTAATGTTCACGATGCAACCCTCACCCTCCCAGTACGAATAATGCAATGGTGATCCTGCAATAAAGAAGGAGAAGAAGAAGAGAAAGGGAAAGGGAAACAATTATTTTCTTTCCACTTTTTTTTTTTTGGGGGGGGAGGGGGGGGGGCTGATGAATACGTAATATCCGATTGTATCAAATTCATGCCTCGTTTCAGTGATATGTTTCTGATAATCTCTTTTGTCTTATCTCTATGAGGGTTTATATTTTAATTTTCACTTGTTTAGAGATATACGATCGTATTGTGACTGGACTGAATACATTTTTTTTATAATGATTGTGAGTATTATTTCTTTATTGTGGTTTTCATTGAATATGACTACTATCATCACGACAGTTTTTATAATCATTGTGAGCATTATTTTAATATTTTATTTTAATGAACGTTAGTATAATAATTACGATTTATTACAATGTTATTTATATGTATATAAAAGACACACATGTACACGCAAACACACACACACACTTACACACAACCACAATCACATACACACACACACGCATACATACAATGACACACACACACAAAAAAAATTAAGATAACAATTAATCCTAATAGTTTCTCCTTAAAATCACCCATTTTGGCGCGGGTAAAACAGAAGCGGTTTCGAGGCGGGTTCGCTTGTCTCGGGGCTTCGAAGCGTCTCGACTCCTCAACTCCGCGTAATTCCAGTTTCTCAAGAAGTCTGGCCGAGTTTTCCAATAAAGTATATGTTTGTTTGTTTGTTTGTGTGTGTGTGTGTGTGTGTGTGTGTGTGTGTGTGTGTGTGTGTGTGTGTGTGTGTGTGTGTGTGTGTGTGTGTGTGTGTGTGTGTGTGTGTGTGTGTGTGTGTTTTCAGGTTTATTTCTTTCGTTCTTTTTCTTTTTCGTTTTGGTTTGTTTTCTTCTTTTTATCGCCGTCTGATTCTCTTTCTTCTTCTTCATTTGCTTTCTTCCTCTGCTTCTTCTTCTTCTTATTATTATTATTATCTATTCATCTCCTCTCAATATTTCTCTTCATTTTCCTTCTTCTACGTTCAAAGAAATCATCACAAACTCGTTTTCTTTCGTTACAAAAAATAGTTCTTTCTTTCTTATATATTCTTCTTTTCTCTCGCTCCCTTCTTCCAAGACAGCCTACCAAACATTAAAAAATAAAAAGATAAATAAATAGAATTAAAAATTATTTAAAAAATCACTTTTTCCTTCCTTCTTTCCCCCCTCTCACTCACGTTTCCTTATCCGTCCTCCTTCGCATAACCCCCCCTCCCACCCCCACCCCAACCCCACCTTCCCTCTCCAGATGGCGATTCTACTCATCCCAAGTCCGAGCACATCGAGGAGGAGGACCTTCGGGAACTTTCGTCTCCCTCGAGTATTTACGCCACGCTCTCGAGGAATAGCCCGCAACTCCTCGGCTTTCGAGGGTGAGCGCCAGGTGTGTTGGTTGGCTCTCAAGGTTGTCGGTTATTCGTGTGTCGAGGGAGGATGAGTGGCGTGGGGTGGGGGGGAGAGGGATGGGAGGAGGGGGGAGAGGGAGGGAGGATGGGAGAGAGAGAGGAGGAGGGGGGAAGGGAGAGAGAGAGGAGGAGGGGGGAAGGGAGAGAGGGAGGGTAGGAGGGGGAGAGAGAGGAGGAAGGGGGAGAGGTAGGGAGAGTAGGAGGGGGAAGAGAGGGGAGGGGAGAGGGAGGGAAGGTAGGAGGGGGTGCTGAGGAGGGGGGGAGGGTAGGAGGGGGCAATGAGGAGGGGAGGGAGGGTAGGACAGGAGACTGAGATGGGGAGGGTACAGAGGGAGTGGCTGGGTAGGAAGGAAGGAAGGGGAGAGGGAGAATCTGAAGAAAAGGAGGAAAAACTGAGAAAGTCAGGGAGAGGAATAAGAAAAAAGAGAGGAGATGGTGAAGTAAAAAAAGGGTTAAAATACACACAAAAACGAGAAAATCGAATGAAAAAGAATAAAAAATATCAAAAAAATAAAAACAAATAAGATATCTCAACAGAAAACGAAAAAAAAAAATCCAAACAGAAAACGGAAAAAGAGAGCGCAGACGAACAGAAGGGGAAAGTGAAGGAAGGACGCAGGAGGCGGCAAAGGAAAAAGGGAAATAGGGAAGACACGCGAGGACTCATTATCCTCAAAGACCTCTTCCTCTTTCCTCAAGGGCGTCGGGAAG
>NC_091554.1:4406313-4408813 GCF_042767895.1 Penaeus vannamei
TATTCCTCAAACAAGCATTTCAGAACATTCATCAAATATTTTTTCACAAATCCGCACATTTTAGAACATTCATGAAATATTTTTTCATAAACAATTGCATTTCAGAACAAATATCCAATATTTCTCAAACACACACACATTTCAGAACACATATCCAATATTCCTCAAACAAGCATTTCAGAACATTCATCAAATATTTTTTCACAAATCCGCACATTTTAGAACATTCATGAAATATTTTTTCATAAACAATTGCATTTCAGAACAAATATCCAATATTTCTCAAACACACACACATTTCAGAACACATATCCAATATTCCTCAAACAAGCATTTCAGAACATATATCAAATATTTTTTTTCACAAACCCGCACATTTCAGAACATTCATCAAATATTTTTTTTTCATAAACATTTGCATTTCAGAACAAATATCCAATATTTCTCACACACATACACGCATTTCAGAATATATATTAAATATTTTTCACAAACCCGCACATTGCAGAACATTCATCAAATATTTTTTCATAAACAATTGCATTTCAGAACAAATATCCAATATTCTTCAAACAAGCATTTCAGAACATATGAATTTTTTTTCACAAATCCATACATTTCAGAACATTCATCAAATATTTTTTCATAAACAATTGCATTTCAAAACAAATATCCAATATTCTTCAAACAAACATTTCAGAACATTCATCAAATATTTTTTCATAAACATTTGCATTTCAGAACAAATATCCAATATTTCTCACACACATACACGCATTTCAGAACATATATCAAATATTTTTTTCACAAATCCACACATTTCAGAACATTCATGAAATATGTTTTCATAAACAATTGCATTTCAAAATATATATATCCAATATTCCTCAAATAAGCATTTCAGAACTAATATCAAATATCTTTTTTTCACAAATCCACACACTTCAGAACACTGATCAAATATTTCCCAAAAAAAACACGTATTTCAGAAAATTTAACAAATATTTCTCAAACTTTGCTCAATAAAACACATTTAGTATTTTAGGAAAATTTACCTTTCTCCTTGTCTCTCTGTGATTTGACTGATGGGTTTCAGATATTTATTTTTCTTTACCCATTTGATTTATTTAATGCTAAAATAGAAATGAATTTGATTTATATATATATATATATATATATATATATATATATATATATATATATATATATGTATATGTGTGTGTGTGTGTGTGTGTGTGTGTGTGTGTGTGTGTGTGTGTGTGTGTGTGTGTGTGTGTGTGTGTGTGTGTGTGTATTTTTTTCATCTATCACATCTATCATTGGGTACAACTCGTATATAAAGAGAATATTATGAAAAAAATAAATCCTCTTTTACACGAAAAATATACGTTCTACATATCAAAGAATAAAGCATTCATAAATAAAACGAAATAAGTGTTCAATAGCATGAATTATTGTTTCTTTAAATATTTTCCTCAGTCCCCCCTTCAATTCACACTTTAACACTTTTCATCCTACCTTTCCCACAAACACACTCCCTACATGTGTCAGTGCATTGCCATTTCACCCTAACAGCTGTTTGGCAGTGTTAACCCCTTACCCTCCCCCTTTCTCCCCTCCCCTCCCTGCCTTCTCCCTTCTCCTTACCCTCCAACCCTCTCCCCTCCCCCCCTCTCCCCTCTCTTCACCCTCCCCTCAACCCCTCCACCCCCCCCCAGGCACCCGAGAGTGACCTCCCCTCACCTTTTGTGACCTGACCACACCTTGCACGCGGCAGGGTTCGGGTTGCAGAGGCCAGGTGGTGGGGGGGGGGGGGTGAGAGAGGACGAAGGATGGGGGGGGGGAGAGGGATGTCGTCTGCAAATCTTTAAATTTAGTCGAAGATAAAATGAACTTTAAAATAAAATAAATATATAAAATAAAATAAAATAAGATAAAATGAACTTCTATGTGAATTTGAATTGTGTCTAAAAATGTTGGATTATTTATTATGTTTGTTTTGAAGAAGTAAAATAATAGTAGTGATAATAATAACAATAATAATGATAATAACACAACTATGATGATAAAAGTGATAATAATAATCATCATCATCATAATAATACTTATATCAATAATAATAATAATAACAAAAATGATGATGATAATTGTAATAATAATAATAATGATAATATTAATGATAACAATAATAGCTTAATTAATAATTACAATAACAATGATGATGATGATGATAATAATAATAATAATAATAATAATAATAATAATAATAATAATAATAATAATAATAATAATAATAATAATAATAATAAATAATGATAATAATGATAACAATGATAATGATATTAACAATAATAATAATAACAATTATAAAAACAATAGCAATAGCAATGATGATGATGATGATAATAATAATAATAATATTAATAATAATAATATTAACAATACTACTACAGCTACTAATATCACTATTAATATTTTTTTCCTGTCATTACTATCATTG
>NC_091554.1:4413813-4416313 GCF_042767895.1 Penaeus vannamei
AATTCATCACTATACCATCAACATTTCTTACCCCAATCATCACTACCATTTCTACCCCCTATCATTATCGCTTTACTTCCCTCTTCCTTTAATTCTCTCGCTTATTTTTATTATCACAATTAGTCACACCCCATGGATCCAGGAGCAAAACAATTCGCCAAAAATTACACAGATATATATCATAATTTGACGTTACATGCGTGAAAGTATCGCCATTTTTTTTTTTTTTTTTAATCTAAACGTAATCTAGATGGGTGATCTGTGTTGGATATGATTGAAGGACAGTGCGATATCAGGATTAATAATGATAATGATAATGATAATAATGATAATAATAATAATAATAATAATAAATATTTCCAATAACCAAGACACACGACAAACTATCTTACCATATCATAATTTCCTTAAAAAAACAATACATACAACATACTATCTTACCAAACCACAACCTCATTAAAAAAGAAGAAAAAAAAAACATGACACACAACCTACAATCTCACCTTACCACATTCTCATTCAAAAACCAAGACACACAACATACTATCTTAGCATACCACAATCCCATTCAAAAATCAAAACATACGACATATCATCTCACCATATCACAATCTCATACATACAAAGATACTATCTTACCACAAAATCTTATTAAAAAACAAGACATACAACATACAGTCTTAACACACAACCTTATTCAAAAACCAAGACATAAGACATACAATCTTAACACTTTACCCTCTTACCAATACACAATCTTACTCAAAAATACAAAACATACAACATACAACCTTAACACACAACCTTATTCAAATACCAAGACATAAGACATACAATCTTACCACATTACCCTCTTATCAACACACAATCTTACTAAAAAAAAAAAAAAAAAAAAAAAAAAAACAGAATATACAACATACAATCTTACCTCACAACCTTATTAAAAAAACAAGACATAAGACCTACAATCTTACTAAAAAAAACAGGACATGTAACATACAATCTTACCACACAATCTTATTTAAAAACCAAGACATAAGACCTACCATCTTACCACATAACCATCTTATCAACACACAATCTTACTCAAAAATACCAAACACACAACATACAATCTCACCTCACAACCTTATTAAAAAACCAAGACATAAGACCAACAATCTTACCACAACACACACAATCTTACTCAAAAAATACAAAACACACAACATACAATCTCACAACATTACCCTCTTATCAACACACAATCTTACTCAAAAATACAAGACACACAACATACAATCTCACAACATTACCTTATTCAAAAACCAAGACAATCTTACTCAAAAATACAAAACGCACAACATACAATCTTAACACACCAAGACACAAGGCATACAATCACATTACACATCACACACAATCTTACTCAAAAAATACAAGACACACAACATACAATCTCACCACAATACCCTCATATCAACACACAATCTTCCTCAAAAATACAAGACATTCAACATACAATCTCAAATTACCATCTTAACACACAATCTTACTCAAAAATACAAGACACACAACATACAATCTTACCTCACAACCTTATTCAAAAACCAAGACAATCTTACTCAAAAATACAAAACATACAACATACAATCTTAACACATATTTCCCTCTTATCACCACACAATCTTACTCACAAAAACAAGACATACAACATACAATCTTACCTCACAACCTTATTCAAAAACCAAGACATAAGACCAACAATCTTACCACATCACACACAATCTTACTCAAAAAATACATAACACACAACATACAATCTTTACCACATTACCCTCATATCACCACACAATCTTACTCAAAAAATACATAACACACAACATACAATCTTTACCACATTACCCTCATATCAATACACAATCTTACTCAAAAATACAAAACACACAACATACAATCTCACCACATAACCACCTTATCAACACACAATCTTACTCAAAAATACAAAACACACAACATACAATCTCACAACATTCCCATCTTAACACACAATCTTACTCAAAAATACAAAACACACAACATACAATCTCACCACATAACCACCTTATCAACACACAATCTTACTCAAAAATACAAAACACACAACATACAATCTCACAACATTCCCATCTTAACACACAATCTTACTCAAAAATACAAAACACACAACATACAATCTCACCACAATACCATCTTAACATACAACCTTACTCAAAAATACAAAACACACAACATACAATCTTTACCACATTACCCTCATATCAACACACAATCTTACTCAAAAATACAAGACACAGAACATACAATCTCACCACAATACCACCTTAACACACTTAACACGCACGACCAACACGGACCTCCTTATAATTCGACCTTGATATTTAGGCCTACTCTTGTTCCCGTTTTCCACAGCCTACACCTGGATTTTCCTGGGAAAGGCCGTAATAGGCAGGTAAAAATGACTGAGCGGTCACACGAGAAA
>NC_091554.1:4463813-4466313 GCF_042767895.1 Penaeus vannamei
GATAAAAAAAGAAAGAAAAAATCGTCAAGAACTGATGAAGAAGGAAAATAAGAACAAAAAAAAAATCGTCAAGAACTGAAACGGTTCACTTCCTGTCACGAAGAACAGAAAACGGAACACCTAACAACAGAAAACGGAAGCGTCGAAAGCCCTGAATTGTTCCCCAAATAAATACAAACCTGGAGAACGCGTGCTAAAGATGAATAGAAAGAGAGAAAGAGAGAAAGAAAGAGAGAGAGAGAGAAAAGAATATTCATTGAGATAAAAGAAGGAAGGGAAGGAGGGGGAGGGAGGGGGGGATTGAACAATACGGGGGATGGGGGTGGGGGAGAGCGTAGAAAAGGGGAAGGGGGAGGGGAGGGCTTTGAGAGGGGGCGGGGGAGATGGAGGATGAAGGATAAAGATGGGGGTGGGGGGAGGGGGAGGGAGGGATTAACACCACCTCTTTTAATTCCGTAAAAATAAATACAATACGTGACTCTAATTGCTACAGATCTGTGGAACGAAAAGATTGTTTATTTATATCATCTTGATTTAACGGCGAGATTTGTATTTTTGGAACAGCTGTCATCTTAATTGTCCAGGATAATATTTATGATTATTTTACCATGATGATGATGATGATGATGATGATGATTAATGATGATGATGATGATTAATGATGATGATGATAATGATGATGATAATGATGATGATGATGATGATTAATGATGATGATGATGATGATGATGATGATGATGATTAATGATGATGATGATGATTAATGATGATGATGATAATGATGATGATAATGATGATGATGATGATGATTAATGATGATGATGATGATGATGATGATGATGATGATGATTAATGATGATTATGATGATGATGATGATGATTAATGATGATGATGATGATGATGATGATGATGATGATGATAACGATTACTGATGATGATGAAGATGATGATGATGATAATTAGTGATGATGACGATGATGATTAATGATAATGATGATGATGATTAATGATGATAATTATAATGATGATGAGTTGATTAATGATGATGATGATGATGATGATGATAATGATTAATGATGATGATGACGATTAATGGTGAGAGAGAAAGGAGAGAGAAAGAGAGAGAAAGAGAGAGAGAGAGAGAGAGAGAGAGAGAGAGAGAGAGAGAGAGAGAGAGAGAGAGAGAGAGAGAGAGAGAGAGAGAGAGAGAGAGAGAGACAGAGAGACAGAGAGAGACAGAGAGAAAGAAAGACAGAGAGAGAGAGAAAGAGAGAGAGAGAGAGAGAGAGAGAGAGAGAGAGAGAGAGAGAGAGAGAGAGAGAGAGAGAGAGAGAGAGAGAGAGAGAGAGAGAGAGAGAGACAGAGAGAGAGAGAAAGAGAAAGAAAGACAGAGATAGAGAGAGAGAGAGAAGAAAAGTGGTACTAGATTTCCAAACGCTACACCATAAAATTGCCTGCCAATCACCACCTGTCTATAGTGAAAGAATGATGACACACTATCTTATGGTGATGGGGGCAAGACGCACGCAAACGTCTAAAAAATAGATAGGGAGAAGGACTGGGAAGGAGAAAGGGAGGGGGAGGAAGACGGAGCAAGAGAGAGAGAAAAAAAGGAAGGATTGGGAGGGCGGATAAAAGGGAGAAATGGTGGAGGGGGAGAGAGAGAGAGAAAAGGGGGAAGGGATTGGGCCGGAGTGGAATGGGGGGAGGGAGGAAGGGAGAGAGAGAGAGAAAGAGAGAGGGATTGGGAGGGAAGAAAGGGGGGGAGAGAGAAATAAAACGAAGGATTGGGAGAGAGAGGAAAGGGAGGAGGAAGAGGGAGGGAGTGGGTGGGAAAAGAGAATGGGGGGGGAGGAGGACGAGGGAAGATAGGGGGAGTGGGAAGGCAGAAGAGGGAGGGAGTGGGAGGGGAAGAGGGAAGAGAAGGGGAGGGTAGGAGGAACGAGAGGAGTAGCAGGGAAGGAAGAAGGGAGTGTGAGGGAGAGGGAGAGGGGGAGGGACAGAGAGAGAGAGAGAGAAAGGGAGAGAGAGGGGGGGGATTCTGCTTTCTTTACGTTATAGTAGAGATAATCTTGAACTTTTAACTGCCTAAGTCGCCTGCTCTTTCTCTCTGTCTCTTTCTCTATCATCCCCCCCTCTCTCTCTGTCTCTCTGTCTCTCTGTCTCTCTCTGTCTCTCTCTGTCTCTCTCTCTCTCTCTCTCTCTCTCTCTCTCTCTCTCTCTCTCTCTCTCTCTCTCTCTCTCTCTCTCTCTCTCTCTCTCTCTCTCTCCTCTCTCTCTTTCCTCTCTTCCTTCCTCCTCACCCCCTCCATTTATCCCTCCTCCCTCTATTTCTCTATCCCTCTCCCTCCCTCCTCCATCTATTTCTCCCTTCCTCTCCCCTCCCTCCCCCTACTTACTATTATCCCTCTCCCTCCATTTATCCCTCTCCCTCCATTTATCCCTCTCCCTCCATTTATCCCTCTCTCTCCATTTATCCCCCTCCCTCTCTCTCCCTCC
>NC_091554.1:4473813-4476718 GCF_042767895.1 Penaeus vannamei
GAAAAGACATTAACTGACAGACATCAAAGGATCACTTCTGACGACATGACATACCCCTTTCGCGACGTAAACGGGCTAAGAGTTCTCACATTTCTGTCGCATTTCCAACGTAGTTCCCGCTATCTTGCTCTCCTAGGGTTCCGTGGGTCGTAAAATCTTTTAAGTGTCTGTTGCAAGTGTCTGTTGCAAGAATCCGTTGCAAGTGTCTGTTACAAGTGTCTGTTGCAAGTGTCTGTTGCAAGTGTCTGTTACAAGTGTCTGTTGCAAGTGTCTGTTGCAAGTGTCTGTTACAAGTGTCTGTTACAAGTGTCTGTTGCAAGTGTCTGTTACAAGTGTCTGTTGCAAGTGTCTGTTGCAAGTGTCTGTTGCAAGTGTCTGTTACAAGTATCTGTTGCAAGTGTCTGTTGCAAGTGTCTGTTGCAAGTGTCTGTTGCAAGTGTCTGTTACAAGTGTCTGTTGCAAGTGTCTGTTGCAAGTGTCTGTTACAAGTGTCTGTCTGTTGCAAGTGTCTGTCTGTTGCAAGTGTCTGTTGCAAGTGTCTGTTGCAAGTGTCTGTTACAAGTGTTTGTCTGTTGCAAGTGTCTGTCTGTTGCAAGTGTCTGTTGCAAGTGTCTGTTGCAAGTGTCTGTTACAAGTGTTTGTCTGTTACAAGTGTCTGTTGCAAGTGTCTGTTGCAAGAATCCGTTGCAAGTGTCTGTTACAAGTGTCTGTTACAAGTGTCTGTTTTAAGTGTCTGTTGCAAGTGTCTGTTGCAAGTGTCTGTTGCAAGTGTCTGTTACAAGTGTCTGTTGCAAGTGTCTGTCTGTTGCAAGAATCCGTTCCGTCGATCACAAACGGTTGCGAGCGATAAACCACGCTTTCATACAGACATTATCACATCGGCACAATGTACAGAGTCAGGGAGAGATGCTGAGAGACAGAGAAGGACTTACATGGATAGACAGATCAAAAGAACATATACAAGAACATACGTACATGTACACTCACGCACACACAAGCATACAAACACACAATCACACGCACACACACACATACACACATATACGTACTCACACATACATACACAAGCACACACACACGCACACACACACACACACACACACACACACACACACACACACACACACACACACACACACACACACACACACACACACACACACACACACACACACACACACATACACAGAACCCCCCCCCTCCCCCCCAAAAAAAAATACACCCAACATCCACACACACACACACATATTCACACACACACACACACACACAGAACCCCCCCCCACACACACACACAAAAAAAAATACACCCATCCACACACACACACACATATTCACACACACATACACAGAACCCCCCCCCCAAAAAAAAAAAAAAAAAAAAAATACACCCAACATCCTAGCGAAAGAAGGCCACACTTATCAACACCTTAACCAAATATTTCCCCCACCCAACGGCCCTCGACGCTGCAATCACCACAATGCTACTGTTTAGCACCCCTCTCCTCACCACCCCCCACCCCCACCCCATCCCCCACCCTCCCCCACCTTCCCACCTTCCCCCCACTTCAGGTCGTCCGCACAGCTACTTAATTCACCCCCATAAAACCCACTCTCCTGACCCCAATGGCGCCCGGGATCAAGTCCATTTGCAATTGATCCCCGTGGCTGCAATATCCCGCGACCCTCTTTTCAAACACGAATATTATTATTGTTCGTACTTGGGGCTGGAGGACTTGGCGGCGGCGGGGACTCCATCGCAGCTGCTGCCGGAAGGTGCTCCTCCGCGGGCTCCTCGGCGCTTCGCTTGGCTCTTCTCTTTTCTTCTTCTTTTTCTTTTCTTCCCCTTTTCTTTTTCTTCCTTTTTTCTTTTTCTTCTTCTTCTTCTTCTTCTTTCTTCTCTTTTCTTCTCTTTTCTTCTTCTTCTTCTTCTTCTTCTTTCTCTTCTTCTTCTTCTTCTTCTTCACTTTACTTTTTTCTTCTTATTATTATTATCATTCTCCTTCTTCTCCTTCTTCCCTTTTTCTTCTTATTATCATTATTATCATAATTATTCTCCTTCTTCTTTTCCTTCTTCTTCACCTCATTTTCATTCTTCTTATTATTATTATTATTATTATCATTTCTCTTCTTGTTTTTCTCCTTCTTCCTCTTCTTCTCATTTCTATTTCTTTCTCTTTCTCTTCCTCTTTCTTCCTTTCTCCCTCTTCCTCTTCCACCTTCTTCCTTTCCATCTTCCCCTTCCCCCTCTTCCTCCTCCTCCATTTCTTCCAACCCTAATCACCTCGATCCCCATCAAGCAATTATCACCTCTCTCACCGCAGCACCGAAGGAACACCTCCTTCCCTTATCAAGACAATAAATCAAATCTTAAATCTCGCCCTGGACACGATGGCAAGAGAGTCAAGTTAGTCTGTCAGTCAGTCAGTCAGTTAGTCAGTTAGTTAGTTAGTCAGTTGGTTAGTCAGTTAGTCAGTCAGTTAGTTAGTTAGTTAGTTAGTTAGTCAGTTAGTCAGTCAGTTAGTTAGTCAGTCAGTTAGTTAGTCAGTTAGTCAGTTGGTCAGTCAGTCGATCAGTCAGTCAGTCAGTTAATTAATCAGAAAAGTCTGTCAGTCATTCAACCAGTCAGTTAGCCAGTTTGTTCGTCAATCAGTTAATCGGTCAAACAGTCAATCAGATAGTCAAACAGTCAGTCATTCAGTCAGTCACTTCGCCAGCCAGTCAAACACTCAGTCTTTCAATCAGTCAGTCATCCCAGTCAAAGAGTCAGTCAGTCAGCCACTCACACAGTCAGTTAACCAATCAGTCAGACAGGGATGGGCTTGTGAGGTCACGTGTCAGCATCACTGAACAAAGAGACGATTTGTACAGGTAAGGCAAACATGGGAGAGGGAGGGGGAGGGGG
>NC_091554.1:4477218-4482218 GCF_042767895.1 Penaeus vannamei
TATAAAATTATATATATATATATATATAATATAATATATATATATATATAATATAATATATATATATATATATATATTATATTATATATATATATATATATATATAATATAATATATATATATATATATATATATATATATATATATATATAAAAATAAATATATATATATTATATAAAATATATTATTTTATAAAAAATATATATATATTATATAAAATATATGTATATTATATAAAATATATATATATTATATAAAATATATATACATATATATATATATATATATATATATATATATATATATATATATATATATATATATATATATATATATATATATACAATTAATCATTCATACCAAGCCGATAAATCATAACAATATATGCAATAATAAAAAATTAAAATAAAGAATAAAAAGAAAAGAAAGAAAAAGTACATAACATAAATTGAAAAAAAAAATAAAATCTTCCAAAATGGAAAAAAAAAAGAATTAATACCATTTTTTTTTTTTTTTTTTTTTGAAGTCAAGAACAAAAACGAATAAAAATAAAGAAAATGACACAAAGACATTAAGAGAGAGAACAAAGACAGACAGAAAATTACTGAAAAGAAGACTAAAAAGAAGATGAGGAACAGGAAGGATGATGGAGAAAAAGAAGGAGAATAATATAATAATAATAATAATAATAATAATAATAATAATAATAATAATAATAATAAGTAGAAGAAATGCGGAATGAGAAGAAGAAGAAGAAGAAAAAATAATAAAAAGCTCATTAAAAAAAAAAAAAAAAAAAAATATATATATATATATATATATATATATATATATAAAATATATATATATATATATATAAACAAACATATATTTTCTGATAATTATAAGATGCCATAATTATCTTTAATAATAATATCAACATAACTATTGTAGTAAAAAGACAAGAACAATGATAAAAATAATAAAAATAACAATAAATATAAAATATAATGTTTATATAAAGATGATAAAAAAAATAATCATAATAAATAAATAAACAATAATAACAGTAATAAATGAAATAATAATGAAAATAATAATAATAGGAGAAAAGAAAAAAAGAAAAGAAAGAGAGAAAAGAAAGAAAGAAAGAATAGGAAAAGAAAAGAAAGAAAAAACATTTTCTTATCTTCTTCCAGCCCCCTTCTCTAGTTCCCTCTCTCTTTATTACTATTTTTCTTTCTCTATCACTCTTTCTTTCTCTCCCTCTCTCTCTTTCTCTCTTTCACTCTCTCTCTTCCTCTCTCAATGTAGCCTCTCACAATCTCTCTCTCTCTCTCTCTCTCACTTTCCCTCTGTCTTCGATATGATTAGGGATATAAAAGTTTTTTTTTTTTTTTTGCCAACTAGATGATATGTTTATACTATAAGCATAATGACAGCCCTTCACATAAATATATGCATAGCCAGTTTCGACAGACGCTGTAGCATAAAACCCTGGCTTTCTACAGGGCATGTACACTGTTCTGTTAATAAATCTTATCAAATCTAATCAATCTCTCTCACTCCCTCCCCTTCTCTCTCTCTCTCTCTCTCTTACTCCCCCTCTTTCTCTCTCTTACTCCCCCTCTTTCTCTCTCTTCTTTTATTTCCTTTTTTTCTTCACTTTCTCACTTCCTCATTTTCTCTTCCACTCTCTATCATTCTTTTCACTTTATCTTTTTTCTCTCTCTCACTACCTCCTATCCCTCTTCTCTCACCCCTCTTTTCTCCCACTTTCCCTTTTCTCTCTGCTTTCCTTCCTTTTTCTCTTCCACTCTCTCCCTTTCTCCCACTTTCCCTTTTCTCTCTACTCCCTTCCTTTTCTCTCACTTTCCTTTTCTCTCTCTCACTCCGTTTTCTTCTCTTCATTCTCCTGTTCTTTCTTCTCACTCCTTCCTTTCTCTCACTTCCTCCTTTTCACTTATTCTCTTCTCTCCTACTCCTCTCTTTTCTCTCTTCACACTTTTCTCTTTCCCTCTCCTTTCTCTCCCACTCTTCTTTGTCTTCTCTCACTCTCCTTTGTCTTACCTTCCTTCTCTTCTTTCTTCTCATCTCTTTCCCTCCTTTCTTTCTTCCTCACTTTTTCTTTCATTTTCTTTCTTCTTCTCTTCTCCTCTCTCTCTCTCTCTCTCTCTCTCTCTCTCTCTCTCTCTCTCTTGAAGAAAATAATAAAGAGGATAATGATAATAATAATAATAGTACTGATGATTATTATGATAATAGCAATAATATGCTAGTAACAATGATGATGACACTATTACTACTACAATAGATGTATAATTAATAACAATAATAATTATCATACAAATAATAACAATAAAATAATAATAATGATAATAATAACATTATTGATGATCAAAAAACAAAAAGCAATAGAGAGAGAGAGAGAGAGAGAGAGAGAGAGAGAGAGAGAGAGAGAGAGAGAGAGAGAGAGAGAGAGAGAGAGAGAGAGAGAGAGAGAGAGAGAGAGAGAGAGAGAGAGAGAGGGAGGGAGGGAGGGAGGGAGGGAGGGAGGGAGGGAGGGAGGGAGAGGGAGAGAGAGAGAGAGAGAGAGAGAGAGAGAGAGAGAGAGAGAGAGAGAGAGAGAGAGAGAGAGAGAGAGAGAGAGGGAGGAGGGAGGGAGGGAGGGAGGGAGAGGGAGGGAGGGAGGGAGAGAGAGAGAGAGAGAGAGAGAGAGAGAGAGAGAGAGAGAGAGAGAGAGAGAGAGAGAGAGAGAGAGAGAGAGAGAGAGAGAGGGGGAGAGAGAGAGAGAGAGAGAGAGAGAGAGAGAGAGAGAGAGAGAGAGAGAGAGAGAGAGAGAGAGAGAGAGAGAGAGAGAGAGAGAGAGAGAGAGAGAGGAGGAGGAAAAAAAGTGCAAAGTGGGCTAAAATAAAAAACACTAGTGCCAACACCTTTGACAACAACAGTGCCAACAACAGTGCCGTCTACGGTGCCAACAGAACTAACCTCGAGCAAAAAAGAAAACAACCGAACCAGTGCGACGAAAAAAGCAAAGAGGCGGAAACGAAAAATGACAGGAAAGAAGCGACCAGGGGAAAGGGGAGAGGAGGAGGAGGAGGAGGGGAATAGGGAGAAGAGGGGGGAGGAGGCAGAGGAGGAGGGAAGGGGAGAGAAGGGGGGGGAGGGAGGAGGAGGAGGAGGGGGCAGGGGAAAGGGAGGAGGAAGAGGGGGAAGGGAGAGGAGGAGGAAGGGAATGGGGAGGAGGAGGAGGAGGAGGGGAGAAGGGGGAAAGGGAGAGGAGGAGGAGGGGAAAGGGAGAGAGGAGGAGGGGGAAAGGGAGAGGAGGGAGGAAGAGGGGAGGGGGCGGAGGAGGGAGAGGAGGGAGGAGGAGGAGTGAAGGAGAAGTGGAAAGGAGGAGGAGGAGGAGGAAGGGGAGAGGAGGGGGAAGGGGGAGAGGAGGGGGAGAGGAGGAGGGAGGAGGAAGGGTGGAGGAGGAGGAGGAAGGGAATGAAAAGGAGAAGGGAAGAGGAGGAGGAGGGGGAAGGGGAGAGGAGGGGGAGCAGGAGGGAAGAGGAGGAGGAGGAGGGGAAAGGGAATGAAAAGGAGAAGCCGAAAGGGAATGAAAGGAGAAGGGGGGAGGAGGAGGTGGGGGTAAAGGGGAGGATAAATGAGAGAGGAGGGTAAAAGGAGATAGAGAAGTGGAGAAGAGAAAGAGGGAAAAGGAGGTAGGTGTGAGAGGAGGTGAAGGGGGAGTAGAGAAGAGGAAGAGAGGGAGGAGAAAGGAAGAGAGGGTATAGGAGAGAGGTATAGGACAGGAGGGTAAGGGTGCGTCCACACCAGCGACAAAACACGGTGGGAACATTACGACTGACAAATCGGGTAATTAATTGCTAAGTCGTTGACGAAGATCGTAGTAGACATGTTGGTATGGATTTGCCGGGCAAGACGTGAGCAGTCCTGGTGTGGACGAGGTGATGTCGTCAGGGACCTCCCACCAGCCAACATGGAGCGGACAGTTTCACCAAGTCGACTCTTATTGCCGACACGTCTCTCAACGTTGGAACAGATATGCCCTCATCAATGTCAGGAGATTTGTATCCCAATGTCTGCTATTGTGTCCGCCCAAAATGTTTCCAAATTGTCTCCAAGCAATGCGTCACTGGTGTGGACACACCCTAAGAAAGTCAGGCTGGGCGAGGAAAGTCACATGACCTTACAAGAAGTTAAGACAAACGGAACGAAGAAAAGACAACCTCACATGCCCTAGTACATGCACACGCACACATGCGCATGTACATACACGCACACACACACACACACACACACACACACGCATACACAATTATCTTTCACCCTCTCACTCTCTCTCTCTGTCTCTCTCTCTCTCTCTCTTTCTCTCACCTCTCCCAGGATGGAATCTCACCCCCGCAATCCCCCCCCTCTGCACTTGCGATGCCCACTGCTTCGACTCTGTTGCTGTGCCAACAATTGCGATAACAACAACGACAACAATGGAAATCTGGTGACGTGTATCTACAGAGAGAGAGAGAGAGTGAGAGAGAGAGAGAGAGAGAGAGAGAGAGAGAGAGAGAGAGAGAGAGAGAGAGAGAGAGAGAGAGAGAGAGAGAGAGAGAGAGAGAGAGAGAGAGAGAGAGAGAGAGAGATTTGATGAAATAAGGAAAAAAACAAGAGAGAGGTAATGAGGGAGGGAGAGAGTCAGACAGAGAAAGAACAATAGAGAGAAAGAGAGAAAGAGAAAGAGCACGAGGGAAAAGGGGAGAGGGATAAATATAAAAAATTACGAAAATACTTTTTTGAGCCTATTAATCTATGTACAGCGAATCAATTACCTATTATCAATAATTCTTTAATTATTATTTGTCATCTGGCTCTACATCTACAATTATCATAATCATCTTCCTATTATCATTATAATCCTTATCTTTAACCACATGTCGACAGGGATTGCATGTGCTTATATGACGACGGGGATGGCATGTGCGTATATGCCGACAGGGATGGCATGTACGTATATGCTG
>NC_091554.1:4487218-4489718 GCF_042767895.1 Penaeus vannamei
CTTCGGTATACACAGCAAGATACCCTCGAGAAAGATCGCCTTCACCTCCTCCTCCTCCTCCTCATTCCCTCTCTCCTTCCTCCTCCTTCTTCTTCTCCTCCGAGAAAGATCGTCTTCCCCTCGGTATACACAGCAAGATCCTCTTGAGAAACATGGCCTTCACCCTGAAATGGATGGCATCGGGTGGGCTTGGGCTGCGAGCAGCACTTTCCCCGATCTTTCTTATTTTTATCTGGGGCGTTACCGTTCACTGATTATTTCTTGCGCCAATGCCTACAACTTTTAGTCCTCTATAAGAATATCATCTTCAATTTACCCAACCTCAGGCTGGACTCGGAACTCCTCGTCTATCTAGTTGGTCAAATCGGACAAGATGTTTTGACCATTCGGAACCCCTCCTTTGGCGTCCTTGAAATCTCACCCTCTTTTCGGCCACGTGAGCAAAATGAGATGACGTCACAATAGCACTTGTATGAAAACAATGACAGCTGCATGCAACCGTAAGATATCAATAGATAATCTCACAGCCCTTTCATGATATAATCAAAGGATATTTTTGTATTTGTCAGTCACAGGTAAGCTAACTATATATCGAAGGAGGTAAAAAACCCTTGCAATAACATAATATAAGAATATCTTCGGTGTCAAATTGAAATAATATTTTCATTGTCATATTAAAAGAACACTCATTATCATATAACATTAATATTATCATTTTATAAGAATATTTTTACTATTATATTCAAAGAATATTTTAATCATTATATCGTAAGAATGTTTTTGTCATTATCAGAACATTTTCCTTTTTCTATTCTGCATATCAAAATACTATTCTAAGAAGAGGATAAATTAGCGAATGTTTACTTTCGAGCCAGTTGCATATTGGGCTGTGATGGCCTAATAGGTTCCGAAATTGGCCTTCTTGTCCCGCTGGTCCTGACAAGTTGGAAAATACGGAAGGGCTCGCAGTGACGCCGGTCTAAAATAGATTTGAGTCGCAGTATGATTCTTTTTGCTCGCACTCAATTTTCTTTCTCAAAGATGTTGAATTCTAATGACAAATGATCAAAACAAGGGGCATCCATATCTAAAAAGAAACACGTACAACAATCACTTAATTATAAAGTCACCTCGGAACATAATTATCAAAAAGAAAGATGAATAACAGTCAATTATTAAGTCCCCTCAGAACATTACTAAGAGCCGTATACACCAAATATTAATATTTTACAACTGCATTCTTCATATTTGGACTTTCAGCGTCTAGTTTTGTCTCGTTTAAATTAATACTCGTTTGTCTGGTGATTATCATGAAATACTCCAGAGTCCCATTGTTTCATCCAGAAAAGATGAAAAAATACACTGACCACGACGAAAAATTAAACAAAATCTCCGGTCGTTCGCCGCTAACTGCCTGTAGTTGCCTGATCGCAGGTTTAATACTTCGATGGAAAACTATCACTGTTGCCCCGACCATAAATATCCTTTGCTCGTAGATCTTTGCTCACTACGACGCGTCTGCGAAAAACAACGTATTTTCCAACCAGGGATGAGCAACACCAAGACGCATCTGCGAAAAACAACATACTTTCCGACCGCGGACGAGCAAGACAAGGAGTTCTGAACGCAGCATTAGTGCGTCCAAACCTTAGAGAGTAACCCTCATTTCTTTCTTAAAACTTCTATACAAAAAATATATATAGAAATATAATAATGATTTAACAGTATAATAATATATTAAGAATTATAATAATAATATATTCATAATTCTAATAATATTATAGTATAATAATAATATACTAATAATCATAATAACAATAATTTTAAAATAATAGATTTTTAATAATAATATAATAGTATAATAATCATATACTAATAATCATAATAATATATTTCAAGAATATATAGAAATATAATAATAACATATTCGTCTTTTATTCTAAAACTTTACTTAGAATAACTTATTCCATACAAGACTTTACTTGTAAAAGCATACTACTTTAATGCTTCCATAATCCTATTAAAACCTTGCTACTTAAGAAACCCTACTTACGAGGAATTACTTCGTACAAACCTTTACGTATAAAGTTTCATTACTTACAAACATTCTCTTGCATTACTTACATTCTCTACTTAGAAGACATTACTTTGTACAAACCTTTACTTATAAAGTTTCGCTACTTACAAACCTCTACTTAGAAGAGCCTAGTACTTACATATAATAGTAATTAAGAATGTCTTTGTAGTTCCACTTATATGAGTTCAGTACTTACAAAATATAAAGTTTCGCTACTTACAAACCTCTCCTTGGAAGACATTACTTCGACAATCCTTTACTTATAAAGTCTCGCTACTTACAAACCTCCCCATACTTGTGAAACTTCAGTTGCAAAGTCTACTACTTACACGTATTTACTTAGAAGGCATTTTTACTTATAAAACCTTCCCTTAAAGAGGCTTCTCACTTACAAAACTTCACTTAGAAGAGCTTCCTTACTTA
>NC_091554.1:4499718-4512218 GCF_042767895.1 Penaeus vannamei
ATCCTTACCATTATCATTTATTTTTTATAATTGTCATCAATTATTATTATTTTTATATCATTGTTATCATTGTTATCATCATTATTATCATTATTATCATCATTATTATTATCATTATTATTATTATCATTAATATTATCATTTTTGTTAATATCATTATTGTTATTACTATTATTATTTTCATTATCATTATTATTATTAAAATGATTTTTTTTATTATTGTTATTATCATTATATTTTTTTTCTTTTTATAATTATTGTCACTACAAATTTTATTATCACAATCGTTATTATATATATATATATATATATATATATATATATATATATATATATATATATATATATATATATATATATATATATATAACATTTAAATTATAATTCTCACAACTATCATTATTGGTATCATAAATGATTATAATTCGTAGTGTTATCTATATTATTAACAACAGTAATTTCACTTATTATTATTATTATTGTTATTATTATTATTATCATCATCATCACTATTATTATTATCAATATATTATTATTATCATTATTAACTTTGTAAAGGTTTAAATTCTTTCTTATGATTAATATCATTATCATTATTATCATTATTATTATCAATATTATCATTATCATCATCATTATCATTATTTTGCATTATCACTGTTATTATTATTATCATTATTATCATTATCACTAATATTATCGTCATTATTTTCACTATTGTCATTATCATTATCATTTTTATTATCATTATTACCATTATTATTCCTACATCAATATTATTATCATTATCATTGTTGTTATTATAATCTCTTTTGCTATCATTATCATCATTATTATCATTATTATCACCATTATTATTATTATTATCATTGTTTCGTTATCAGTTCTATGATTGTTATGATTATCATTATCATTATTATTACTATTATTATCATCATTATTATTAATTATTTATTATCATTATTGCTACTATCATTATCATTCTTATTGTTATAATTATCATCATTATTATTATTAGTATTTTTATTATTGTTATCATTATTAATATTAATATTGTTGTTGTTATTATCATCATTATCATTATAATTATCATCATTATCATTATAATTATCATCATTATCATTATAATTATCATCATTATCATTATAATTATCATCATTATCATTATAATTATCATCATTATCATTATAATTATCATCATTAATTATCATTATTACAAATAGTATTATCAATGTTATGATCATTATTATCGTTATTATTTTTTATTATCATTATTGTTATGATTATTTTCATTATTATCAGTATTATTGTTTTTCCCTTTCCTCCCATTTTCTCCCATTTTCTTCCATATTCCCCCCAACCTAACCATTTCTTTTTCTCCCAATCCCCCCCCCCCTACCTAACCATTCCGCCCCTAACCATTTCTTTTTCCCTTTCTCCCCCAACCTAACCATTCCCCCTTCCCCCCCCCACCTAAGAATTCCCCCCTAACCATTTCTCTTTCCCTTTCTCCCCACTCAACCTAACCATTTCTTCCCCCAACCCCCTCAACCTAACTACATTCCCCCCCTAACCAATTCTTTTCTCTTCTTTCTCCCCCATTCACCCCCTCTTCCCCCCCCCCCACCTAACCATTCCCCCCTAACCATTTTTTCTCTCTTCTTTTCCCCCATTCACCCCCCTTCCCCCCCCCCCCCCCCCCCCAACCTAACCATCCATTCCCCCCCCTAACCATTTTTTTTCTCTCTTCTTTTCCCCACTTCACCCCCTTTCCCCCCCCCCCCAAACCTAACCATTCCCCCCTAACCAATTCTTTCTCTTCTTTTCCCCCATTCACCCCTTTCCCCCCCCCAACCTAAAACTATCCTCCTAACCAATTTCTTTCTCTTTTCCCATTCACCCCCCCTTCCCCCACTCCCCCCCAACCTGTCCATTCCCCCTAACCAATTTTTTCCCTTTTCTTCCCAACCTAACCATTTTCTCCCCGTATTCCCGCCATTTCTCCAACTCAAACCTAACCATTTCTTTCTCCCCTTTTCCCCCTATTCCCCCATCTCTCCCCACCATTCCCCCATCTCTCCCCTATTCCCCCATCTCCCCCCCAACCTAACCATTTTCCCCAAACCTAACCATTTTTTCTCCCTTTCTCCAACCTCAAACCTAACTACTTCTTTTCTCCCCTTTTCCCCCTATCTCCCATCTCTCCCCCAATTCCCCCCATCTCTCCCTATTCCCCCCATCTCCCCCCCCCAACCTAACCATTTCTCCTCCAAACCTAACCATTTTTTTCCCCCATTTCCCCCCAAAACCCAACTATTTTTTCTCCCTTTTCCCCCAAATTTTTAACCTCCTCTTTTCTCCTCCAAATTCCCCTTAACCTCCTTTTTTCTCCTCCAAATTCCCCTTAACCTCTTTTTCTCCTCCAAATTCCCTCAACTCCTTTTCTCCCAAATTTCCCAAATTCCCCTAACCTCCTTTTTTCCTCCAAATTCCCCCAAATTCCCCCTAACCTCCTCTTTTCTCCTCCAAATTCCCCCAAATTCCCCCTTAACCTCCTTTTTCTCCTCCAAATCTCCCAAATTCCCCCAACCTTCCTTTTTCTCTCCTCCACCCCCCATCCCCCTTAACCTCCTTTCTCCCCCAAATTTCCTTAATCTCCTTTTTCTCCACCAAATTCCCCCTTACCCTCCTTTTTCTCCTCCAAATTCCCCCCAAATTCCCCCTTAATCTCCTTTTTCTCCTCCAAATTCCCCCCAAATTCCCCCTTAACCTCCTTTTTCTCCTCCAAATTCCCCCTTAACCTCCTTTTTCTCCTCCAAATTCCCCCTTAACCTCCTTTTTCTCCTCCAAATTCCCCCCAAATTCCCCCTTAATCTCCTTTTTCTCCTCCACATTCCCCCCAAATTCCCCCCTAACCTCCTTTTTCTCCTCCAAAATTTCCCCCCAAAATTTTCCCCTTAATCTCCTTTTTCTCCTCCAAATTCCCCCTTAATCTCCTTTTTTCTCCTCCAAAATTTCCCCCCAAAACCCCTTAACCTCCTTTTTTCTCCTCCAAATTCCTTTAATCTCCTTTTTCTCCAAAATTCCCCTTAACCTCCTTTTTCTCCTCCAAATTTCCTTTAACCTCCTTTTCTCCCTCCAAATTCCCCCTTAACCTCCTTTTTCCTCCAAATTCCCCCCTTAACCTCCTTTTTCTCCTCCAAATTCCCTTAATCTCCTTTTTTCTCCTCCAAAAATTCCCCCTTAACCTCCTCTTTTTTCTCCTCCAAATTCCCCCTTAATCTCCTTTTTCTCCTCCAAATTCCCCCTTAATCTCCTTTTTCTCCTCCAAATTCCCCCTTAACCTCCTTTTTCTCCTCCAAATTCCCCCTTAATCTCCTTTTTCTCCTCCAAATTCCCCCTTAACCTCCTTTTTCTCCTCCAAATTCCCCTTAATCTCCTTTTTTTTCCTCCAAATTCCCCTTAATCTCCTTCTTCTCCTCCAAATTCCCCTTAACCCTTTTCTCCCCCAAAATTTCCCCCCTTAATCTCCTTTTTCTCCTCCAAAATTTCCCCCTTCAATCTCCTTTTTTCTCCAAATTCCCCTCAATTTTCCCCTTCTTTTTCCTCCAAAATTCCCCCACCCTCCTTTTTTTCCTCCTCCAAATTCCCCCAAATTCCCCTTAACCTCCTTTTCTCCTCCAAATTCCCCTTAATCTCCTTTTTCCTCCAAATTCCCCACCTCCCTTTTTCTCCTCCAAATTTCCCCCTTCAACCTCCTTTTCTCCTCCAAATTCCCCTTAACCTCCTTTTCTCCTCCAAATTCCCTTAACCTCCTTTTTCTCCTCCAAATCTCCTTAACCTCCTTTTTCTCCCTCCAAATTTCCCTTAACCTCCTTTTTCCTCAAAATTCCCCCTTAACCTCCTTTTCTCCTCCAAATTCCCTTAATCTCCTTTTCTCCTCCAAATTCCCCCTTAATCTCCTTTTTCTCCTCAAAATTCCCCAACCTCTTTTCTCCTCCAAATTCCCCTCAATCTCCTTTTCTCCTCCAAAATTTCCCCCTTAATCTCCTTTTTCTCCTCCAAATTCCCCTCAATCTCCTTTTTTCCTCCAAATTCTCCTTAATCTCCTTTTTTCTCCTCGTAATTCCCTTAAACCCCTCCTTTTTCCTCCAAAATTCCCCCTTAACCTCCTTTTTCTCCTCCAAATTCCCCTTAACCTCCTCTTTTTCTCCTCCAAATTCCCCCTTAATCTCCTCTTTTTTTTCTCCTCCAAATTCCCCTCAATCTCCTTTTTCTCCTCCAAATTCCCTTAATCTCCTTTTTTTCCCCTCCAAATTCCCTTAACCTCCTTTTTCTCCTCCAAATTTTCCCTTAATCTCCTTTTTCCTCCAAATTTCACCTCTCTTTTCTCCTCCAAATTCCCCTTAACCTCCTTTTTCTCCTCCAAATTCCCTTAACCTCCTTTTCTCCTCCAAATTCCCCCAAATTCCCTTAACCTCCTTTTTCTCCTCCAAATTCCCCCTCTAACCTCCTTTTCTCCCCCTCCAAATTCCCCTTAACCTCCTTTTTTCTCCTCCACTTCCCCCTTAACCTCCTTTTTTCTCCTCCAAATTCCCCCTTAACCTCCTTTTTCTCCTCCAAATTCCCCTCTTAACCTCCTTTTCTCCCCTCCAAATTCCCCTCAATCTCCTTTTTCTCCTCCAAATCTCCAATTCCCCTTAACCTCCTTTTCTCCTCCAAATTCCCCTAACCTTTTCTCCCCCCAAATTCCCTTAATCTCCTCTTTTTCCTCCAAATTCCCCCTTAACCCTTTTTCTCCTCCAAATTCCTCTTAACCTCCTTTTTCTCCTCCAAATTCCCCTTAATCTCCTCTTTTTCTCCCCCAAATTTCCAAATTCCCCCTTAACCTCCTTTTCTCCTCCAAATTCCCTTAACTCTCCTTTTTTCTCCTCCAAATTCCCCCCTTAACTCCTTTTTTCCCAAATTCCCCTTAATCTCCTTTTCTCCCCAAATTCCCCCTTAACCTCCTTTTTCTCCTCCAAATTCCCCTTAACCTCCTTTTTCTCTTCCAAATTCCCCCTTAATCCCTCCTTTTCCCCTCCAAATTCCCTAACCTCCTTCTTTTCTCCCAAATTCCCCCTTAACCTCCTTTTTCTCCTCCAAATTCCCCTCAACCTCCTTTTCTCTTCCAAATTCTCACCTCCTCTTTTCTCCTCCAAATTCCCCTTAACCTCTTTTTCCTCCAAATTTCCTTTAATCTCCTTTTTCTCCCAAATTCCCCCAACCTCCTTTTTCCTCCAAATTCCCCCAACCTCCTTTTTCTTCCAAATTCCCCTTAACCTCCTTTTTTCTCCTCCAAATTTCAACTCCCTCTTTTTCTCCCTCCAAATTCCCCTTAATCTCCTCTTTTCTCCTCCAAATTCCCCTTAATCTCCTTTTCTCCTCCAAATTCCCCCTTAATCTCCTCTTTTTTCTCCTCCAAATTCCCCTTAATCTCCTTTTCTCCTCCAAATTCCCCCTCAACCCTTTTTCTCCTCCAAATTCCCTTAACCTCCTTTTTCCTTCCAATTCCCCATTTTTCCTCCAAAATTTCCCCCCTTTAATCTCCTTTTTCTCCCCAAATTCCCCCTTAACCTCCTTTTTTCTCCTCCAAATTCCCCTTAACCTCCTTTTTCCTCCAAAATTTTCCCTTAATTCCTTTTTTCTCCTCCAAAACCCCTTAACCTCTTCTCCTCCAAATTCCCCTTAACCTCCTTTTTCCTCCCACCTCTCTAACCTCTTTTTCTCCCTCCAAATTCCCCCCAAATTCCCCCTTAACCTCTTCTCCTCCAAATTTCCCTTAACCTCCTTTTTTCTCCTCCAAATTCCCCCTTAACCTCCTTTTTTCTCCTCCAAAATTTCCCCCTTTAAAACCTCCTTTTTCTCCTCCAAATTCCCCTTAACCTCCCTCTTTTTCTCCTCCAAATTTCCTTAACCTCCTTTTTCCCTCCAAATTCCCCTTTTAACTTCCCCTTTTTTCTCCTCCAAATTCCCCCAAATTCCCCCCAACCTCCTTTTCTCCTCCAAATTCCCCTAACCCCTTTTCTCCCCCAAATTCCCCTTAATCCCTTTTTCCTCCAAATTCCCCTTAACCTCCTTTTTCTCCTCCAAAATTTCCCCCCTTTAACCTCCTTTTTCTCCTCCAAATTCCCCTTAATCTCCTTTTCCTCCACCTCCAAATTTCCCCCTTAAACCCTCCTTTTTTCTCCTCCAAAATTCTTAACCTCCTTTTCCTCCAAATTTCCCCCTTTAAACCCTTTCCTCTTTTCCTCCAAATTCCCCCCCCCAAATTCCCCCTTAACCTCTTCTTTTTCTCCTCCAAATTCCCCTTAACTCCTCCTCTTTTTCTCCTCCAAAATTTTCCAAATTTCCCCCTTAACCTCCTTTTCCTCCAAATTCCCCCACCCCTTAACCTCCTTTTTTCCTCCAAATTCCCTAACCTCCTTTTTCTCCCCCAAATTCCCCACCTCCTTTTTTCCTCCTCCAAATTCCCCCTTAACCTCCTTTTCTCCTCCAAAACCCCTTAACCTCCTTCTTTTTCTCCCCCAAATTCCCTCAATCTCCTCTTTTTCTCCTTCCAAATTTCCCAAATTCCCCTAACTCTTTTTCTCCCCCTCCAAATTCCCCCAAATTTCCCCCCTTTAACCTCCTTTTTCTCCTCCAAATTCCCCCTAACCTCCTTTTTCTCCCCCAAATTCCCCTTAATCTCCTTTTCTCCTCCAAATTCCTTAACCTCCTTTTTCTCCTCCAAATTCCCCCTTAACCTCCTTTTTCCTCCAAATTCCCCTTCCTTTTTTCTCCTCCAAAATTTTCCAAATTCTTAACCTCCTTTTTCTCCTCCAAATTCCCCCTTAACCTCCTTTTTCTCCTCCAAATTCCCCCTTAACCTCCTTTTTCTCCTCCAAATTCCCTCAAATTCCCCTAACCTCTTTTTCTCCTCCAAATTCCCCTTAACCTCCTTTTCTCCTCCAAAATTTCCACCCCCTTAACCTCCTTTTTTCCTCCAAATTCTCCAAATTTCCTTAATCTCCTTTTCTCCTCCAAATTCCCCCTTAATCTCCTTTTTTCTCCCTCCAAATTCCCCCTCAACTCCTTTTCTCCTCCAAATTCCCTCCCCCAAATTCCCCCTTAACCTCCTCTTCCTCCTCCAAATTCCCCTTAACCTCCTTTTTCCTCCAAATTTCCAAATTCCCCCTTAACCTCCTTTTTCTCCCCCAAATTCCCCCCAAATTCCCCCATAACCTCCTTTTTCTCCCCCAAATCCCCCCTTAACCTCCTTTTTCTCCTCCAAATTCCCCCTTAATCTCCTTTTTCTCCTCCAAATTCCCTTAACCTCCCTCTTTTCTCTCCAATTCCTCCAAATTCCCCCTTAACCTCCTTTTTCTCCTCCAAATTTCCTTAATCTCCTTTTTCTCCTCCAAATTCCCCCAAATTCCCTAACCTCCTTTTCTCCTCCAAATTCCCCTCAACCTCCTTTTCTCCTCCAAATTCCCCCAATTCCCCTTAACCTCCTTTTTTCTCCTCCACCCCTTAACTCCTTTTTCTCCTCCAAATTCCCCCTTAATCTCCTTTTTCTCCTCCAAATTCCCCCTTAACCTCCTTTTTCTCCTCCAAATTCCCCCTTAACCTCCTTTTTCTCCTCCAAATTCCCCCTTAACCTCCTTTTTCTCCTCCAAATTCCCCCAAATTTTTCCCTTTAACCTCCTTTTTTCTCCTCCAAATTTCTTAATCTCCTCTTAACCTCCTTTTCTCCTCCAAATTCCCCTTAACTCTCCTTTTTCTCCTCCAAATTCCCCTTAACCTCCTTTTTTCTCCTCCAAATTCCCCCAAATTCCCCCTTAACCTCCTTTTTTCTCCTCCAAATTCCCTTAATCTCCTTTTTCTCCTCCAAATTCCCCTTAATCTCCTTTTTCTCCTCCAAATTCCCCCAAATTCCCCTCTTTAACTCCTTTTTCTCCTCCAAATTCCCCTAATCTCCTTTTCTCCTCCAAATTCCCCCTTAATCTCCTTTTTCTCCTCCCAAATCTTTTTCCCCCAAATTCCCCCCTTAACCTCTCCTTTTTTCTCCTCCAAATTCCCCCTTAACCTCCTTTTTCTCCCCCAAATTCCCCCTTAATCTCCTTTTTCTCCTCCAAATTCCCCCTTAACCTCCTTTTTCTCCTCCAAATTCCCCCAAATTCCCCCTTAACCTCCTTTTTCTCCCCTCCAAATTCCCTTAATCTCCTTTTCTCCTCCAAATTCCCCCTCAATCTCCTTTTTCTCCTCCAAACCCCCCCCAAATTCCCCCTTAACCTCCTTTTCCTCCCCCAACTTCCCCCTTACCCTCCTTTTTCTCCTCCAAATTCCCCCTTAACCTCCTTTTTCTCCTCCAAATTCCCCCTTAACCTCCTTTTTCTCCTCCAAATTCCCCCTTAATCTCCCTTTTTCTCCTCCAAAATTTCCCTTAATCTCCTTTTTCTCCCTCCAAATTCCCCTTAACCTCCTTCTTTTTCCTCCAAATTCCCCTTAACTCTCCTTTTTCTCCTCCAAATTCCCTTAACCTCCTTCCCCTCCCCCGAACCACCACACACATCCACACATTCCCTGTGACTAAACTATATCGCCTCCCCCCCTCTACCCCCACCCCCACCCCCCCCCCCCCCTCCTCTTCTTGCATAACCATCATCTTTCTCTATTGGTAGGTATATTTTCTGTTATTTTCTTTCTTATTTACCTTCCCCTGTTCCTGTTTTTCATTATCTTTATTTATTATCTGTTTTCCCAGTTCCTTTTCTTCGTCTTCCCATTTTCTCTTCTTTTCCTTACGTTCTTATATTATTCTCCTCCACTTTACTCTCTCCCCCTTTCTTTTCCTTCACGTCATCTACATCCGCCTTCTCCATCCTCTTTATCATCTTCTCCTCCTCTTCCTATTCCATCTTCTTCCTCTAACCCCTCCCCTATCCATCACCATCCTCTTTCCTCTTCCTATTCCCCCTTTCTTAGTCTGTTCGTGTTCTTCCTTTCTACGCTTAATCATCCCCTCCCCTCTTCCCCATCTTTTACCTCTCTCCTTCATTTTCCCTTTCCTCCCTTTCTCTCCTCTTTATCATCCCCTCTTCCTTATGCCCCCCACCCCTTTCCCCCTATCCCCCACCTCTTTCCCCCTATCCCCTCACCTCTTCCACTATCCCCCATCTCCTCCTCCTCTCTCTCTCTCCCCATCATTTCCTTTCCCCCTCTTCTCCATCCCCTACCCCTTCCCCCTCCTCCCCGCACCCTTTCCCCTCTCCCCCTCCTCCTCACCTCCCTCCTTCCTTTCCCCTCCTCCCCACCTCCCCTTTCCGCCCCCTCCCCACCCTTTCTTTCCTCCCCCACTTCCCCTGAACATCCCTCTCCCCTCCCTTTTCCTCCCTTCCCCTTCCCCCCCTTCCCCCTCTTCCCCATCCTCATACACATAGTCTTCAAACCTGTCTTAGCTCCTTAGTATGTATATTGAAGGTAACGCAATTAAATTTTCATTTTAGGGGAGAGTCACAAATAGCAAAGTTCATGAGGGGGGGGGGAGATGGAGATACAGGGTGGGGGGAAGGGGGGAGATGGGGGAGGGAAAAGAGCTTGTCGATTTTTTTTTTTTTTTTTTTTACATTCCATCCCACATTTTTTTTCGAGAAGTTATTTGTTTATAAATTTTTGGATGGTTAGAGTGCGGTTTGCAGAGGGAGAAGTTGATTCACAGAACTTCATATAAACTCCCTTGGCCCGTAACGTAAATATTGGGTACTTTTTTCGGTTAAAAAAAAAGAGGAGGGGGGTGGAGATGGGGGGGGAGGGGGGGCTTTTGATGCTATTTATAGACGCCCTGAGGAAAGCATTAATTATAGATGAAGGGAGGAAATCTTATGCTGGAGAGGGAGGAATTAACTCATACATACGCATGCCAACATATGCGCATAAACAGAGGTGTGTTTACATAGAGATACATACATGTAACACGAAAAAAAGAACGCACATGTAGACACACAGGAAATAAACTCATAAACAAACACGTACATACACACATACACACGCTCATATATATTACACTTGGAAATAAACACATAAACAAACGCAAATACACATATATATACACACGCACATACTTACATGTACACCTTCAGCCTTATACACAAGTCCTGTACCTTCAGCTTCACATACACATACACACACGCCCACGCACACACCCCCATCCCCCCCTTGCATCTACACATAAGCAGAAGCCATCCCCCCACACACATACACACGCACAAACAATTCCCCTCTCCCACCCCTAGCGTCCCCTCTTCCCTCCCACTCTCCCCTGTCCTTCCCTCCCTTCAACCCCTTACTTTCTCTCCCACACATCTCCCTTTCCCCTCCCTCCCCTCCCTACCCTCTGCCCTTCGCCTACTCCCATCCCCTATCCCCTCTTCCCCTCCTCTCCTCAAACCCCTTCCCTTTCCCTTTCCCTTTCCCTCCTCCTACTTTCCCCTCATAACCCTTCGTCGTGAGATAGAGACACAAAGCGAAATTAACTCACCTCCCCTCTTCTCTCTCCTCCTCCACCCCTTTTCCCCCTCCTCCTCCACCCTTTCCCTCCTCCTCCCAATCCCTCTCCCCCTCCCTCTCCTCCACCCTTTCCCCTCCTCCTCCACCCTCCTCCTCCTCCCCCTCCACCCCTTCCATCCTCCCACCCTTTCCCCCTCCTCCTCCTCCCCCTTTTCCCTCCCACCCTCCTCTCCTCCTTCCCACCCTCCCTCCTCCCCTCCACCCTCTTTTCCCTCCTCCCATCTTCCTCCTCCTCCCTCCCCTCCTCCTCCTCCCCCTTTCCCCTCCTCCTCCCACCCTTCTTCCCTCCCACCCTTTCCCCTCCTTTCTCCCCTTCCTTCCTCTCCACCCTCCTCCTCCCCCTTTGCCCCTCCTCCTCCTCCCCTCCCCTCCCTCTCCACTCCACCCTCTTTCCATCTTCCTCCTTCACCCTCCCACCCTCCCTCCTCCTCTCCCTCCCCTCCCCCCCTCCCCCACCCCCTCCCCCTCTAGCGTCTTGGGCGAGCATCTTGACGAAAACCAACGCCGTCTTTGCGACACTTAGGCCGATAGTTCTCGACACCTTGAGTCTCTCTCTCCCTCTCTCTCTCCCCTCATCCACCTCTTCCTTCCCTTTATCTCTCTCCCTCTCCCTTCTTTATTTTCGATCTTCATTTTTTTTCTGTCCTTTTCGTCATGTATCTATTTTTTTTTCTCTCGATATTCCTACCCCTTGTTTTTAACATTTTTCTGCTCTCTGTCTGTCTGTCTGTCTGTCTGGTTGTCTGTCTGTCTGTCTGTCTGTCTGTCTGTCTGTCTGTCTCTGTCTTTGTCTCTGTCTCTCTCTCTCTGTCTCCTTTCTCTTCTCTCTTCTCTCTCCTTTCTCCTCTCTCCTCTTTCCTCTCTCCTCTCTCTCATTTTCCTTATAGCACTTACTATCTCTTTAATTCCCATCCTTCTATTATCTTCTTTCACCTCTTATCTAGTTTCCCTCCTTTTTCCCCTTTCTATCTCTTTCTTCCTCCTCCGCTACCTCTTCCTCCCACCCCCTTCCTTCTTTTTCTTTCAACATTTCCTTCTATCTCCCTCTTTCTCTTCCCCCCCCTACCTCTCTCCCTCATTTCCATTTTCCTCTTTTCCATCTATCTATTTCCTCTTTTATCTTAGCACCTCCTTTTTCTCTCTTCTTTCTTCTTATCCCCCTCTCCCCGCTTTCTCCCTACCTCTCTATCAACCTTATCTTCTTGCCTTCTCCTATTTCCTTCCCATCTCTCTCCTTTTCCATTCCTCCTACTTCCTCCCTCTCTCTCTCTCTCTCTCTCTCTCTCTCTCTCTCTCTCTCTCTCTCTCTCTCTCCTCTCTCTTCTCTCTTCTTCTTCTTCTTCCTCTCTTCTCTCTTCTCTCTTCTTCCTCACCCCCCTCTCTCTCCTCTTTTTTCCTACCTCCTCCTCTTCTTTCTTTCTCTTATCTCTTCCCCCTCCTCTTTTTCTCCTATCCCCCCCTCTCTCTCTCTTTTTCCTCTACCTCCTCTCTTCTCTTTTTCTCCGCCCTTTCCCCCTCTTTCCTGCTCGCCCTCCTTCCCCCTTCCTCTCCTCCATGAATGAATCACTCCGGAAATGAAAAAAGAACGTCGACAAAAAGAGGGAGGGAGGGAGGAAGAGGAAAGGGAGGGAGGAGGGAGGGAAGGAGGGAGGGGGAAGGGAGGGAGGGAGGGAGAAGGGAGGAAGGGAGGGAGGGAGGGAGGGAGGGAGGGAGGGAGAAGGGAGGAAGGGAGGGAGGGAGGGAGTGGAAGGAGGGGGAATGGGAGGGAGGGTGGGAGGAAGAGAGAGAGAGAGAGAGAGAGAGAGAGAGAGAGAGAGAGAGAGAGAGAGAGAGAGAGAGAGAGAGAGAGAGAGAGAGAGAGAGAGAAAGAGGGGGGGGGGGGGGAGCGGAAGAAAAAGAGAAAAAAAAACACG
>NC_091554.1:4514718-4527218 GCF_042767895.1 Penaeus vannamei
TTTTTTTTTTTTACCGAGTTTGCATCCTAAGATACATAAATGGAATAAATAATAAAATGGAATAAATAATAAAATGAAAAATAAATGCATAAAACATTTTCTTTGGACTGAGTTTGAATCCAACGATACAAAAAAATAATAACAAACATAAATAATAAATACAGAAAACATGGTAATTTTTATCTTTACTTCACATAATGAGGAAAATGGAAGACAGAAAACGAAGGACTCTAAAAAGGGGAAATATAGAGTAACCATTTTCCCCTTTCTCTCTCGCGCGCTGTCCCCTCAGACCGAGTCACAGGCTGAGCTGAGGGGAACAATGTGTAGGATTTTTACGCACATTCCACAACTCCTCGAGAACCATCCTTCTTTCCTTTTCTCCCCTCATCTCTCTCTCTCCCCTCTCTCCGCTCTCATTTACTCCCCTCTTTTGCTCTCATTCTTCTCATTGTCTCCACTATTTTTACCCTTATCCCTGTCCTTATCTCCTTTTTTGCTCTCTTTTCCCCTCTTCCCTCTCCCCTCTCTCCTTTTCTCCCCTCTTTCATCCTCGTCCCTCTCATCTCCATTCTTCCTACCTCCTTTCCCCCTTTCCTCTCTCCTCTTCTCCCCTCCTTCACTCTCATCCCTCTCTCCTCTTCTCCCCTCTTTCACCCTCCTCTCCCCCCTTCCTACCTCCCTTCCCTCTCCTCTTCACCCCCTCCCTTTCTCCTGCGCATTAAGACCTCCCTCTCGATCCTCTTATCTCTTTCTCTTCCCATCTTTATCAGCCCATATTTCTCCCCCATACACATTTTTTTCCCCTCTTAGTCTCGAGCTTCGTAAAATGTGCAGAGCGTGAGAGATCGAGAATGTCTTTTATTTTATCGTTTATCAAGTGTGACGATGATTTATCATTCTTTTTTTACATATTTATGTTTTTTTTTCTCTAGGCGTTGTGTTCATTTATCAAGTGTCTAAGTTTTGAATTTCAGTCTCTCTTCTCGCTGTTTATGCTTTTTTTTTTTTTTTTTTTTTGGTTTATCTATCTCTGTCTGTCTGTTTGATCTATCTTTTCTTTCCCTTCTCACTTCAATCTCTCTCATCTCTCTCTCTCGCTTTCTCTTTCTCTGTCTCTCATTTTCCTTTTCCTTCTCCCTCTCCCTCTTATTCTCTACCTTTTCCTTTCTCTTTTCTTTTCTCCCTCCTTCCCTTCCTCCTTCACTCCCTTCCTTACTTCCTTCCTAGCCTCCCTCCCTCCCTCCCTCCCTTCCCTTCCCTTCCCTTCCTTCCTTCCCTTTCCTTCCCTTCCCTCCCTCCCTCTCTCTCTCCCTCCCTCTCTCCCTCTCTCTCTCCCTCCCTCTCTCCCTCCCTCTCTCCCTCCCTCTCTCCCTCCCTTCCATCCTCCCTTCCATCCTCCCTTCCATCCTTCCCTTCCTTCCTCCCCTCCCTTTCCTTCCTCATCCACACTCTCTCTCTCTCTCTCTCTCTCTCTCTCACCCACACTCTCTCTCTCTCTCTCTCCTTTCTTTCCCTTCCCTCCCTCCCTCCCTCCCTCCCTCCCTCCCTCCCTCCCTCCCTCCCTCCCTCCCTCCCTCCTTCCCTCCCTCCCTCCTTCCCTCCCTCCTTCCCTCCCTCCCTTCATTTGCCTCCCTTCCCTTCCCCCCCTTCCCTCCCTTCCCTCCCTCCCTTCCCTTCCTTCCCCTTCCTTCCTTCCTTCCTCCCCTTCCTTCCCTTCCTCCCCTTCCTTCCTTCCTCTCTTCCTCCCCTTCCTTCCCTTCCTTCCCTTCCTCATCCACACTCCCTCCCTCCCCCTCCCCCTCCCTCCCTTCCCTTCCCTCCCTCTCTCTCTCTCTCCCTCCCTCTCTCCCTCCCTCTCTCCCTCCCTCTCTCCTCCCTCTCTCCCTCCCTTCCATCCTCCCTTCCATCCTTCCCCTTCCTTCCCTCCCCTCCCTTTCCTTCCTCACCCACACTCTCTCTCTCTCTCTCTCTATCACCCACACTCTCTCTCTCTCTCTCCCCTTTCTTTCCCTTCCCTCCCTCCCTCCCTCCCTCCCTCCTCCCTCCCTTCCCTTCCCACCCTCCCCTCCCTTCCTCCCACCCTTCCTCCCTTCCTTCCTTCCACCCTCCCTTCCCTTCCCTCCCTCCCTCCCTTCCCTCCCATCCCCTCCTTTTCCTTCCTCACCTACACTCTCTCTCTCTCTCTCTCTCTCTCTCTCTCTCTCTCTCTCTCTCTCTCTCTCTCTCTCTCTCTCTCTCTCTCTCTCTCTCTCTCTCTCTCTCTCTCTCTCTCTCCCTCTCTCACTTCCGGTCTGAGGCAGAGAGAAAGGGTTTTTCACACGTGCGAAAGACGGGAAGGCGGGTCTACGGTATGCGCCATTGTTAGGGCCGCGACTTAAATTAATACCGACAAAAATAAAACTTTTTTTTTTTCCCTCCCCCCTTTTTAACCTTTGGTCTCTCTCTCTCTCTCGCTCTTTCTCTCTCTTTCTTTTTCTTTTTCTTTTTCACTCTCTCTCTTTCTCGCTCTCGCTTTCTCTCTCACTCTTGCTCTCATTCTTTCTCTTTTTCTTTCTTTCTCTCTCTCTCTTTCCTTCTCTCTCTCTCTCTCTCTCGCTTTCGCTCTCTCTCTCTCTCTCTCTCATTCTCTCTCTCTCTCTCTCTCTCTCTCTCTCTCTCTCTCTCTCTCTCTCTCTCTCTCTCTCTCTCTCTCTCTGTCTGTCTCTGTCTCTCTCTCTGACTCTCCATCAAACTTTCTTAAATATCTTTCTCTCTACTTCCCTCCTTCACACACACACACACACACACACACACACACACACACACACACACACACACACACACACACACACACACACACACACGCACACACACACACACACACACACACACACACACACACACACACACACACACACACACACACACACACACACACACACACACACACACAACAAATCATAAACCCAAAATTCCTTTATTCTCCATTCAGGAAGCAGCAATAGACCTCTCTGCATATAACGACCCCCGGATATAACGCACAATATTCTGAAATACGTTTTGAGAGACACTATAACAAGGTGAATAATGGCCAAAGGGGGAATGCGATAGGCGTGGGAGAATAAGGGAGGGGAATAAAGGGAGGAAGGATGGAGAGATTGATAGATGTGTGGGTAGATAGAAAGAGGAAGAGGAGGGAGAGAGGGAGGGGGAAGGAGGGAGGGGAGGGAGGGAGGGAGGGAGGGAGGGAGGGAGGGAGGGAGAGGGAGGGAGGGAAGGGGGAGGGAGAGAGGGAGAAAGAGAGAGACAGAGATAGGCGAGAGAGATAACCAGAAAGACAGAGAGATAGAGTAAAAGATCAAAGGAAAGAATGAGAGAGAGAGAGAGAGAGAGAGAGAGAGAGAGAGAGAGAAAGAAAGAAAGAAAGAAAGAAAGAAAGAAAGAAAGAAAGAAAGAAAGAAAGAAAGAAAGAAAAAAAGAGAAAGAAAGAAAGAAAGAAAGAAAGAGAGAGAGAGAGGAAAGAGAAGTAGCCGAAGGATGATGAGGAGGCGGCAGCGGCGGAGGCGGAATAGCAAAGGGATCGCGAGTATAAAGTGACGCGCCGAAAGTGTTGTATATAATATTCCTTTTTCTCGAAACATAAGACGCACGTTTTTTTATATTCTTTTATTTTATTTTTTAGTTTTTTTTATTTCATTCCGACGCGAACTCGGTAAAGCGGGAAGGGGAAGGGAAGGCAACTCGCCGGGGTTTTAAAGGGAACCAGATAGTTAAATAGACATTAAAGTATATATTTTGACAGGCGGTTCTAGGCCCCTCCCGGCTGGGGAAAAAAATGTTCATCGCTTTCTTTCTTTTCTCTTTCTTTCTCTCTTTTTTTTATGTTTTTTTCTGTTTTTATTTTTATTTGTGTTTTTATTTCTCTTTCTGACCTTTTCTTTCTCTTCCTCTTTCTTTCTATTTTTTTTTTTTTCTCTCTCGCTCTCTCCTTTTTTTCTCTCTGTCCTTTTCGCTGTCTCTCTCTTTTTTTCTCTCTCTCTCCTTTTCTTTCTCTCTCACCTTTTTTTTTCTCTCCCTCCCCTTTCCCCTCTCTGTCTCCTTTTCTCGCTTTCTCTCTTTCTTTCTTTCTTTCTTTCTTTCTTTCTTTCTTTCTTTCTTTCTTTCTTTCTTTCTTTCTTTCTTTCTTTCTTTCTTTCTTTCTTTCTCGTTCCACCCATCCATCCATACATTCAACATCGTTATTAAAATCATTCTCGAAATATTTTTTTGTCTTTTTTATGATTCGTCTATTTATCTATCCGTGTGTGTGTGTGTGTGTTTGTGTGCGTGTGTGTGTCTGTCTGTTTCTGTCTATCTATCTATCCATCAACATGAGGATGATAACGAATATAACCAAGAAACAGAAGGAATTGAATAATGAATAAAGGTGACGAAGAAGAAGAAATAAAGAACAAGAAGAAAATGAAGAGCAAAGATCATAATAAACAACAACAATAATAACAAACACCAAAAGAAATAACAATTAGGCAAAAAATGGACGAGAAACAACAGAAACGGGAAAAAAGACGAGAGACAAAAAAACAAGACAAACAAAACAAGAAGAAAACAAAAGGAATGAATGAGAATGAGATGTATTTCGGACGCATAAAAAATATTCGAAAACCGGGCGAATGAATCTTTTATTATTTACAATAAATCTTGTGTTGTGAAGATATTCATTCTTATTCACACCTTTTCTAAACAATCAAATAAAAGTTCTAAACAAACCAAATCGAAGCAAAGACAAAGAAAATAACATCAAAATCAAAACAAACATAAACGTATACAAAAAAGAAAATATAAACGCAAACTAAAAACAACAAAAACAAACAAACAAACAAAACATAAGCAAATACAAAAGCAAAAGATAATAAGATACAGAAATAAACAAAACATAAACAAAGACAAAACAAAATAAAAAACAAAAATAAAACAGAAAACAAACACAACCAAAAAAACAACGAAAACAATAAAAAAACATAAACAAAAACAAAAACAAAACAACAAAACATAAACAAAGACAAAAACAAACAAACTCGCACACCACAACAAAAGCCAGACGCAGCTGCAACGTGCAAAAGAAGGGCGTCCATTTACCCACCCCCGCCCACCCCTGCCCACCCCCCGCCCACCCCGCCCACCCCCTGCCCACCCCCGCCCACTCCCGCCCACCCCCCTGCCCACCCCCGCCCACTCCCGCCCACCCCGACGGAATCAAGGAGAAAAATACGCCCGCCAGGGAAAGAGATAAGGGCGGCTATCCCTGCACTTCCTCAGGGCGAGATAATGGGCGTGAATGGGAGTGATTGCCGGATGTTTTACCAGGACTCGAAATGAGTAAATGTTCATTGTCGTGGATGCGGTGGAAGGGCGTGAATAAATATGAATAAATATGAATAAATATGAATAAATTTATAAGGTGAAATGAATCTCTTTATAAGGGAGAATGAGTGACCTTGTAAGGTCAGTGAAAGGGGGTGAATAAATATGAATAAATATGAATAAATATGAATAAATATGAATAAATTTATAAGGTGAAATGAATCTCTTTATAAGGTAAAAGGGAAAGATTTATAAGTTAAAATCCATAACTTTGTAAGGGAGAATGAGTGACCTTGTAAGGTCAGTGAAAGGGCGTGAATAAATATGAATAAATTTATAAGGTGAAATGAATCTTTATAAGGTAAAAGGGATATATTTATAAGTTAAAATCCGTAACTTTATAAGGTAGACCTTGAGTGACCTTGTAAGGTCAGTGAAAGGGCGTGAATAAATATGAATAAATATGAATAAATTTATAAGGTGAAATGAATTTCTTTATAAGGTAAAAGGGAAAGATTTATAAGTTAAAATCCGTAACTTTATAAGGGAGAATGAGTAACCTTGTAAGGTCAGTGAAAGGGCGTGAATAAATATGAATAAATATGAATAAATATGAATAAATGTATAAGGTGAAATGAATCTCTTTATAAGGCAAAAGGGATATATTTATAAGTTAAAATCCGTAACTTTATAAGGGAGAATGAGTGGCCTTGTAAGGTGAAATACAGAACTTTATAAATAAATATGAATAAATATGAATAAATCTATAAGGTGATGTTAATATCTTTATAAGGTAAAAGCGATTGATTTATAAGTTTAAGTCCGTAACTTTATAAGGAAGAATGAATATAGTTAAATGCAAAAAGTTTATAAGGTAAAATGAATACCTTTATAAGGTAAGGTGAGTAACTACATAAGGTAGAAATAATAACTTTTTAAGGTAGAATGAATAACTTATTAAGGGAAGTGATCGTGTTTCTAAAGAATGGAAACTTCACACACACAAACGCCCACACCCACACCCACACAAACAAACACACACACACACAAACGCCCACACCCACACCCACACAAACAAACACACACACACACAAACGCCCACACCCAC
Source organism: Penaeus vannamei (assembly GCF_042767895.1). Taxonomy (NCBI): domain Eukaryota; kingdom Metazoa; phylum Arthropoda; class Malacostraca; order Decapoda; family Penaeidae; genus Penaeus; species Penaeus vannamei. The sequence goes on from NC_091554.1 coordinate 4,521,170, forward strand.
ACCCACACAAACAAACACACACACACACAAACGCCCACACCCACACCCACACAAACAAACACACACACACACAAACGCCCACACCCACACCCACACAAACAAACACACACACACACAAACGCCCACACCCACACCCACACAAACAAACACACACACACACAAACGCCCACACCCACACCCACACAAACAAACACACACACACACAAACGCCCACACCCACACCCACACAAACAAACACACACACACACAAACGCCCACACCCACACCCACACAAACAAACACACACACACACAAACGCCCACACCCACACCCACACAAACAAACACACACACACACAAACGCCCACACCCACACCCACACAAACAAACACACACACACACAAACGCCCACACCCACACCCACACACAAACAAACACACACACACACACAAACGCCCACACCCACACCCACACAAACAAACACACACACACACAAACGCCCACACCCACACCCACACAAACAAACACACACACACACAAACGCCCACACCCACACCCACACAAACAAACACACAAACAAACACACACACACACACACACACACACACACACACACACACACACACACACACACACACACACACACACACACACACACACACACACACACACCCACACCCACACCCACACCCACACCCACACCCACACCCACACCCACACCCACACCCACAAACACACACAAACACACACCCACACCCACACCCACACCCACACACACACACAAACACACCCACACAAACAAACAAACAAACAAACAAACACACACACAGGTACTAAAAAACGGGACAAAAATACCCCAAGACTAAATCGACAGCTGCGGGGCCCTCACTCACGTAAAACACAAATTTGTTAAAAGGAAGGAGACACTCTTACCACCCAGAAGGAGGGACCTTAACACACGCCTTTCGAGGGAAGATAAGAAACGAGATTCGAGGAGATAACAACATCTATCTTGGGTCCTTATGAGGGTGGAAGGGAGGGAGGTGGGGGGGGGATGGAAGGGAGGGAAGGGGGGATGGGGGGGGGAGAGAGTGAGGGGCGGGAGATATTGAGGGAGAGGGAGAAAGGGTTAAAAGGAGGGAAAGAGTGAGGGAGAAGGAGAAGGAGGAAAGAAGGGATAAAAGGAGGGAAAGAGTGAGGGAGGAAGGAAGGGAGAAAAGGGAGGAGAGTGTGAGGGGTAGGAAGGAAGGAAGGAAATAGAGGAGAAAAGGAAGGGAGAGAGTGAGGGAGAGGAAGGAAGGAAGGGAAATAGAGGAGAAAAGGAGGGAAGGAATTAGGGAGAGGGAAAGGAAGGAAGGAAGAAGTGGAGATGAGAGAAGGAGAGAGATAGAGAGAACGGAAGGAAGGGGTGGAAGAAGGAGGAAAGGAAGGGAGTAAGGAGATAAGAGTGAAAGAGATAGAGGGAAAGGAAGGACGAAATGGGGAAACAAGAGAGGGAGATATTGGAGAAGTAGAGAAAGAGGCGATAAAGAGAGAGGAGAGAAAATGATGAGAGCAGAGAAGATGAAGAGAGAGGAGGGAAGGAGAGAAGGAGGGAAGATAAAAAGAGAAGAGAGAAGGAAAGAAGATGGAGAGCAATTGCGGGTTGGAAGAATGGGTGATGGAGGTGGTACAGGAAGAGGTGAGAAATAAGGAAAGAGGAAGAAAAGGCAGAGAGGATAAAGCGGAATTGGAGAGAGGAAGAAAAAAGCGAAGGAAGTAAGAGAGGAAGATGTGGAAGAGAAAGAAAAAGGGAACGAGAACGAGAATAAACCAAAAAGCGAGGAAGGGAGTGTGGACGATGAAGATATGAGATGAGAAGAGAGAGAGAGAGAGAGAGAGAGAGAGAGAGAGAGAGAGAGAGAGAGAGAGAGAGAGAGAGAGAGAGAGAGAGAGAGAGAGAGAGAGAGAGAGAGAGAGAGAGAGAGAGAGAGAGAGAGAGAGAGAGAGAGAGAGAGAGAGAGAGAGAGAGAGAGAAGGGGAGGAGGGGGTAGAAGGAATATGATATTTGCGGGAATGTGTAATGTGAGTATTCGTATTCACAAGCAGATCACGTGACCAGGTTCACTGTTATCGAATCTCTAACCGACATATGGTGACTACACCCGTGTCTGTATTGTAACTTCATTCTGGATAATGTAAACATGATATACACACATTTGTTTGGACGTAACTTATTTTTGCATGTACTTGTTCTTCAGGGAACGATTATATTTTCCTTTTTACGTAAAATAAGCAATAATAGTAATAGTAATAGTAATAATAATAATAATAATAATAATAATAATAATAATAATAATAATAATAATAATAATAATAATAATAATAATAATAATAATAATAACAATAATAATAATAATAATAATAATAATAATAATAATAATAATAATAATAATAATAATAATAATAATAACAATAATAACAATAATAACAATGACAATAACAATAACAAAACAATAATAACAATAACAATATTAACAATAATAACAATAATAATAATAACAGCAATAGCATTAACAATATTGTGCATTGGCAAACCTGTTTTCCTTATTTTACCAAAACTAATTCCATCACTTTATTTTTATTTCATTTTTATTTATCTTATGTTATTTATTTTTTTTTTTTTTTATCAATTACGCTATCTCGCACGAATTCCAATACCTCATGACACAATTGCTTCACGACACACACACGCATGACATCGGCACATGGACGCTTTTTTCATGACAAGAAATTAGCGAAATTCATGGCAGTATAACGGTCTTAATTTTCGTACCCGATGACCCCGCCCAACGTCATGCGAACTGTCACATCATGTCATGTGAATCGTTCATGTGTCCAAAACCGCCAAGTGTGTCTGTGTCTGTCTGTATCGATATATATTTCTTTTCGGTCTCTCTCTGCCCTTCAGTTTGTTTCTGTCTCATTCCCTTTCTCTGTCTGTCTGTCTGTCTGTCTGTCTGTCTGTCTCTCTGTCTGTCTGTCTGTCTCTCTCATCGATATATTTTTCTGTTTGTTTCTCTGTCAGTCAGTCAGTGTAAATGCATAAATACACACACATAATATATATATATATATATATATATATATATATATATATATATATATATATATATATATATATATATATACATACTCGTATGAAGTACGCATCTCATGTAACCGCGAAACGTCATAAAATAATGGAATTACCCCCAATAAAAAAACGACCGGAGTTGCCCACCACCAAGTCCGCAGTCAGGTTCCTTATAAATTGCAGGGCTTCAACACGTCATCTCGACCTGCATCGCCACAGCACGTACCAGAAGAACACCAGGAAGATCTCACCGAGGCCGAGAAGTTCTCTTTAGAGTTAAACGCCTCGCGTTGAAATCTACAGAAGTTTTGGGGACGTTTCAAGGTTAGCTTGGTGGTAGAAGAAGCCCATGGAGTTGAAGTTTTATAGAAGCTTTAGGGCGAGCCAAAATGCCCGTAGAACCCAGCGGAGATGTGAAGTTTCGGAACACTTCGGGAAGAGACAATTGCTCAACGAAGAACCTTACGGAGCCAAGTTTCAAAAAGTTTCAAGATGAGCTAAATGCAGCCCTCCCCTCAAAAAAAAAAAGTACCCACGAAGTTTCAGAACGTTTCAGGAAGATACCAATACCCAAATATGAAGCCCCACAAAACTCCAAAAACGTTTCAAGGTAAGCCAAATACCCGACGACGAACCCCACGAAGCTTGAAAACGTTTCAAGGTACGCCAAATACCCGACGACGAACCCCACGAAGCTTGAAAACGTTTCAAGGTAAGCCAAATACCCGACGACGTGCCCCACGGTGCTGCGAAGTCCCAGGGAGAGCGGAACGCCCTACACTCGCTCTCGAACCTCGCAGGTGGTCGGTGAAACTGCTGCGCTAAAGGGGGCGGGGTTGCTGTGCATGTCAATCACTTGGGTGAGTACTCTCTCTCTCTCTCTCTCTCTCTCTCTCTCTCTCTCTCTCTCTCTCTTTGTGTGTGTGTGTGTGTGTGTGTGTCACATATGCACACATGCGCATACATACACAAGAGAGAGAGAGAGTGAAGAACCGATGGAAAGAGTGGAGAGATGAAACAATCCTGAAACCAACGAAAAAAACACGAAAAGGAGAAAAAGAAGATTGACAAAATCCAACGAGAGTAAATGGATTAACAAGTCTCCAAGCTAGGCATATCACGAAAAGGGATTTACAGTTGCACTCAACGTCACACTGTAATGTCACTATCTTGCACGATCAGCCACGTCAACACTGCAATCTGAAGTGACTATAGAACACTCACTTGTAAAGAACAATGAACTTTATTAATAGCAAATTTCTCTACACAAAAACACGATATTGTATAATGTTAACAATGAACTTTACTAATAGCAAAACTATACACAAAAGCACAATGTTGTATATTATTTGGGTCTAGGGTTTTGTATACTGTATAGTGTTTGGCTTATAATCCTCTCCATGCAATGTTTTGTGTATAGAATAACGTAGTATTTCGCTGTTTAGTATACAGTATAGTGTTTACCTCTGAGTATAAAATAGCGTACTGTGTCGCTGTTCAAACCTCTTCCTATAGCTCCTCAAACATGTCTAAATTCAGTGCCCAAATATATACCGACAGACTGATGACTAGCTGTTATAAATTCCGTGATTAATAAAATACTTTTAAGGCCACTGTTTGTACTCGCCGTTATGCTATCATTACTCCTTCTAAAAGTACTCATGATTACTCATGGTTTACTCATACTGAAATGACTCACGTTAGGATTACTCACGCTACAGGTATTCGTACTAAGATTATCCATGTTGGAATTATACTCGTATAAAAGCCACTCTTGCTGGAATAACTCGCCTTCAGAAATATTCATGTCACGGATATTCACACTCATCAACGAACTCATGTCAGAAGCACCGGTATAACGAAAAAAAAAAAAAAAATCACGCCTCAAAAAGAAAGAAAAAAAAGAAAGAAAAAAAAGAAAAAAAAATCACGCCTCAAAAAAAAAAAAAAAAAAAAAAAAAAAAAAAAAAAAAAGGTCTTTACTTCAGATTTTATATTTCTGCGTTTTATAACCTTCACTTACGTTCAAAATTACGTTTATCAGCGCCATTATCACCTATTATGTCTTTTCTCCTTTAGTATTACTATTTTCATCGTATTTCTTAGTTTCTTGCTTGATTCGATATTTTTTGTGTTCCCATTTTATATATATATATATATATATATATATATATATATATATATATATATATATATATATATATATATATATATATATGTATGTATGTATATGTATATGTATATATATATATATATATATATATATATATATATATATATATATATATATATATATATATACATACTGTATATACATATACATAAACACACAGATACATACATACATATACATAGATATATGTAGATAGATAGAAAAATATAATTATAAATATATATACATATATATATATAAATATATATATATATATATAGATAGATAGATAGATAGATAGATAGATAGATATAGATAGATATCATAACACACACGCATATTCCTTTGTACTTCATACATACTTCACACTCACACATCTTTTTACCTCCCCCTATTTTTTGTATATTTTCCCATTCTATTGAACTAATTCTACTGTTTCATGCCCTGGAAGCTGCCCATGGTATCAGACCAAGAGGAGATGAGAAAAGCAATTTTTTTAGGGCATTCTGTTTGTTATTTAACGTTCACATTATCTTCGGAAATCCCTATTATTTATCCTGTCTTGATTCTACTCTTTAACGGGAATTATCTTTCGTTTTCGTCTTGCTATCGGCATTTCTTCTTTTTCTTTTTCTTTTATCTATTCTTGATAAACGTAAAAAAAAATGATTTTTATCTTTTTTGTTTGTCTGTTCTTTTGTCTTTTCTTTTGTAAATTTTCTTCCTTTTATTTCATCTTTCTTTTTCTTTCGCTTTTCCTTTCCATGTTTTCATATTTTATTCTTTTTCTTTCTTTCTTCGTTC
>NC_091554.1:4539718-4544718 GCF_042767895.1 Penaeus vannamei
TTCTTTTTATGCGAGTTCTTCTCTTTATTCTGTATCATGTTTCTTGTTCCTGTCTTCTATTTTTCGTTGCTGTCATATATTTTTAGTTATTTTTGTTTTTACTTTTTTCTTCTTCCTATGTATAATTCCTATGTATATGTATGTATGTATATATAAGGCCCCAAATCATAGAAAACGGCAAAAAAAAGTCCCCCCAACCATATAAACAACCAAAAAATCCCCCAAAAGGCCCCAAACCATAACAAACTACCCCCAAAAAATCACCCCCTAAAGAACACCCCACCCCTCCCCCCCCCCAAAAAAAAACGATCTCAAAAATTCCACAAAAACAAAAAAAAACAACCCCCAACCATATAAAACATCCAAAAAATCCCCCAAAAGGCCCCAAAACCATAACAAACTACCCCAAAAAAATCACCCCCCCAAATAACCCACCTCCCCCCCCCAAAAAAAAAAAACTATCTCAAAAATTCCACAAAAACAACAACAACAAAAACATCGACGCATCGCCATCCGCAACCCTAAAATGCCACGTCATCGCAGCCTTTATCGGGAGCCCAGATCAGCCGGGGACAAGCAAGCTCTCCCTGCCTCTCTATTCATGAATGGGCGTCGACGAGAAATTAGTGACGAGAGACGACGCAAGAGGTCACTCGGGCTCTGGGAACTATTTCTGTAGAAAGGGAATAATGACAGGGTGGTTGTAGATTTATATGTGGTCGAGTTTGTTTGTTTTTGTGCTATTTTCTTGGTGTATTTGTTTTTTATAGAATCGTGCATATTTGTAGTAATGATTTTGGAGGTTTTAGATTTATATGTGGTCGAGTATGTTTGTTTCTGTGTTATTTTCTTGGTGTATTTGTTTTGTTTTTTTATAGAGTAGTGCATATTTGTAGTAATGATTTTGGTGGTTTTAGATTTATATGTGGTCGAGTATGTTTGTTTTTGTGCTATTTACTTGGTGTATTTGTTTTTTTTTTTTATAGAGTAGTGCATATTTGTAGTAATGATTTAGGTGGGGCAGGTTTATATGTGGTCAAGTATGTTGGTTTTTGTGTTTTTTTTTTTATTATTATTATGTATAGCGCATATTTGTAGCAAGGTAATAATTTAGTTTGGTGTAAATTTATATGCGATGAAGAATGTTTCTGTATCATAAACTTTTTGTGTATTTCTATGTGTTTTCTTAGATATATAGTGAATATTATACATTTTGTAGAGAGGGAATTGATAGGGGTGGCGTACAATTTTATGTGATAAAGCATGTTTATTGTTCTTAACATTATTTTTGTATATATTTATTTTCAGATGTATAATGTATATTTAGATGTATAACGTATTCATATACAAATATGATTGTTTATAATTATATCTGATGAAATATGTCTATTTTTTGTATTATATTTTTGTGTATTTGCATGTATTTTCCTTATGATCAATATAATGTATTTATATACGTTTTTGTAGAAAGATAATAAATAACAAGATATAGATTTATATGTGATAAATTAATGTGTATGTATTGCAATGTTTTGTGTATTTGTTTATGCTTTCAGGTGTATAATGTTTTATAATTTTTGTAGAAAAGTAATAAATTGGGTGGTATAGATTTATGCCCTGAAGTATGTTTGTATAATAAATGTTTGTGTAATTTGTAAGTTTTCTTTATAATGTATTTAGTATAAAGTGTTTGTCTTTCCCAATATATTCTTAAAAGACCATATACATATACAGAATTTACTGCATCCTTCAGAGAGAGAGAGAGAGAGAGAGAGAGAGAGAGAGAGAGAGAGAGAGAGAGAGAGAGAGAGAAAGAGAGAGAGAGAGAGAGAGAGAGAGAGAGAGAGAGAGAGAGAGAGAGAGAGAGAGAGAGAGAGAGAGAGAGAGAGAGAGTGAGAGAGAGAGAGAGAGAGAGAGAGAGAGAGAGAGAGAGAGAGAGAGAGAGAGAGAGAGAGAGAGAGAGAGAGAGAGAGAGAGAGAGAGAGAGAAAAATAAAAAAATATAACAGACCATTTGTCAGAAAAAAAATAAAACATACACACACAAAAACCACAATCAAAAGACACAGAATAAAGACAAAATACACACAAAAAAGAGACCCAATATTTACAAAATACCCCATTGGCGCCCTCCTCATCCTCACGCGGGGGATGAGACCAAAGACAATCCTAGCTGCCATGTTTCCCACAGTAAATCCTTCGTCAAGAGGATTGAGACGAGGGAGACAGGTGCGCTGGGGAACCCCTCCCCTCCCCTCCCCTCCCCTCCCCTCCCCTCCTTCTCCCCCCTTTTCCCATACCATACCCCCTCCCCCCCCTTCTCCCTATTTCCCGTACCATACCTCTCCTTCCCCCTTCTCCCCTCCCCCTCCCCCCCTTTCTCCCTTCCTAAGACTCCCCTCCTCCCTCCCCCCTTTTTCCATATACCCCTCCCCCTTTCTCCCTTTCTGGCCCCCCTTCCATCTCTTCCCCATTCTCTCTTCAGACTTCCCTCCACCCCTTCTCCCTTAAGACTCCCTCCCCCTTTCTCCCTTCTTCCTTACCATTCCTCCCTACCCCCTTCTTCCCCTTACCCTTCTACCCTGCCCCATGTACCCCCGCACCCCCTACCATACCCCCGCACCCCCTACCATGCCCCCCGCACCCCCTACCATGACCCCCTGCACCCCCTACCATACCCCCTGCACCCCCTACCATACCCCCTTCCCCTATCATACCCCGCACCCCCTACCATACCCCCGCACCCCCTACCATACCCCCTGCACCCCCTACCATACCCCCTGCACCCCTACCATACCTCCCGCACCCCCTATCATACCCCCCGTACCCCCTCCTCCCTTCCCCCTACCATACCCCCTGCACCCCCTACCATATCCCCCGCACCCCCTCCTCCCTTCCCCCTACCATACCCCCCGCACCCCCTACCTACCCCCCGCACCCCCTACCATGACCCCCCAGCACCCTCTCCCATACCCCCGCACCCCCTACCATGACCCCGAACCCCCGTACGCCCTAACTTGCCCCCCCCAACCCCCTTCCTCCTACCTTACCCCACCGTACCCCCTCCCCCCTACCCCCTACCCCACGGGCGGGCGAGGGAGAAATATGAAGCCCACTTTCTCAGGCCGCCTTTCCTCGCCTCGTCAGAAATATGTGACGTTTTATCGCCACGCCCGAGAGAGGGCAGCTTCACTCCCGCTGTCTGTCTGTTTGTCTGTCTCGCTGACTGTCTGTCTGTCTGTCTCGCTCTCTGTTTGTCTGTCTGTCTGTATGTCTGTCTCGCTCTCTGTCTGTCTGTCTCGCTGTCTGTCTGTCTCGCTGTCTGTCTGTCTGTCTGTCTGTGTCTGTCTGTCTCGCTCTGTCTGTCTGTCTGTCTGTCTGTCTGCCTCGCTGTCTGTCTGCCTGTCTGTATGTATGTCTCGCTCTCTGTCTGTCTGTCTGTCTCGCTGTCTGTCTGTCTGTCTCGCTGTCTGTCTGTCTGTCTCGCTCTCTGTCTGTCTGTCTGTCTGTATGTATGTATGTCTGTCTCGCTGTCTGTCTGTCTGTATGTATGTCTGTCTGTCTGTCTGTCTGTCTTTGTCTCGCTCTCTGTCTGTCTGTCTGTATGTATGTATGTATGTATGTATGTATGTCTGTCTGTCTGTCTCGCTCTCTGTCTGTCTGTCTGTCTCGCTCTCTGTCTGTCTGTCTGTCTCGCTCTCTGTCTGTCTGTCTGTCTCGCTCTCTGTCTGTCTGTCTGTATGTATGTATGTCTGTATGTATGTATGTATGTATGTACGTATGTCGTTCTTTCTATTTCTCTCCTTCCCCCTTTTATTTTTCCTTTCTTTCGCTCTTTTTCTATCTAAATATTTTTCCATTCTTTTCCTCCTGTTCCCCTCTCTTTCTTTATTTCTTTCTCTGTCTCTCTTTCTCTTTCTTTCTTTCTCTCTCTCTCTCTCTCTCTCTCTCTCTCTCTCTCTCTCTCTCTCTCTCTCTCTCTCTTCTCTCTCTCTCTCTCTCTCTCTCTCTCTCTCTCTCTCTTTCTCCCTCTCTTTCCACACACCCACACACACACACGCGCGCGCACACACACACATACACACACACACACACACACACACACACACACACACACACACACACACACACATATGAGAACGAATAATTAGACCAAGCAAAATATGTAATTTATGATCCCTCATTATCGCCATTAACCCCCTCCCCCTCCCCCCTCCCTCCCCCTCCCTCTCTATCCTCCCTTAATAGACTATCCGTCCTCTCAAGGTCCCCCTCCCCCCTCCCCCATACCCTCACACCCTCATCCTCCCTCCCTCATTACCCCCCCCCTCTTCTTCCGTCTCATCATCCTTATTATCTCTTATCATCTCCCTATCCCCCCTACCCTCTTCGTACACCCCTCTATAATCTCCCTCTCCCTATACCCCTACCTTCATGACCCTTCTCCCCCTCCCCTCTCACATCCAATCTTCCACCTACCTTTCCCCCACCCCCGACCCCCATCACATCCCCCATTCCCCCAATTCCCCTTGTCCCCTCTCACCCTACCACACCACACACATCCCTCCCTTTCCCTCACCCCCTACCCCCTCCCTCTCCCTCACCTCCTATCCCCTCTTCCCGCTCCCTCTCCCTCACCCTTACTCCCCTCTTCCCCCTCCTTCTCCCTCGCCCCACCCCCCCTCACATCACCCCCTATCCCCCTCACTTCCCCCTCTCCCTACCCCCTCACATCCAATCCCACCCCACCACCTCCTCCCTACCCCCTCCCCCCTCTTCCCTCGCCCACCATCCCTACCCCTTACCCCCTCCCCCTACACCCCTCTTCCCCCAAATCCCCCCCTATCCCCCCCCCCCCTCTTCCCTCGCCATCCGTCAGTCTCACGTCACCCCGTGCGTGCCTCCCCGTGACCCCTCGTAGATCCGGCCGTGCCCCCCCCTCCCCCCCCCTTCGCCCTCGGCCGCAAGACGCTGGTTATCCTCTGCGTCTGTTCTTAAGGT
>NC_091554.1:4549718-4552218 GCF_042767895.1 Penaeus vannamei
CATTATTTTCCATTACTTCTATTTATCATTATCTATTTCTACTTCTATTTTCTATCTTATTTCTATAACATTATTTCTATTTCCATTTCCATCCCGTCTTCACTTTCTTTGGGTCGTAATATGTAAATAAAATGTATGAAACTAATAAGATTTAAATTTCCGGTCATTTGCGCAATTGTGAATGTGGAATATATATTTCAATTTTCGTATAATCATCATTTCCATCATAAATTATCAATACTTTTATCATTCGTTTTATCAGTAGTCTTAATATCATTATCATTACTACTACAATTATCATCATTATCATCATCATCATCACTATTATCATTATCAATAATATCACAACTACTCCCACTATCAACATTACCATTATCATTATCCTCATTATCATTAATATCATCATTATCATTATAGTAAGTCATTTAAAGAGCCACACTGAAAAAATCGATATTTATAACAATGGTGTCAAGCAAGAATGAGCAAATAGAAAATCAAATTATTTGCGTAATAAAAAATATATTAGTTGATCTTTTAAAGTGATCAAGACTCGGAGAAGTTACACTCTCTGAAGATAATCTATTCCAAAGCCTACAAAATGGCAGTCAAAAGCCATCTAGAAAACAGATCAAAATAAAATAAAAATAAAATAGAAATAAATAAAACAAAATAAAATAAAATAAAAATAAAATATAATCAAAACAAAACAGACGATCGATTTCCATTATCATATCATTATCATTGTCATCATTACTGCTGTTACTACTTCGCCCACCATCATCATCATCATTACTATCGTTACTATTACCATAATTATCATCATTACTACTATTATTCCTGCTGCATCTATCATTATCATCATCACATCATCATCATATCATCATTATCATCATTACTACTATTACTCCTCCTACTACCATCATTATCATCATTATTATCACCTTCTTTATCACCATTATCACTATCTTCCTTTTTTAATGTCGTTGTTTAAATTCTTTTAATCTGCTCGTCATCTTTATTCCTTCGTTCTTTCGTTTTGTGCATTCCCTTCCTTGCGTTATTTCTTCATCTACCTTTTCTTATTTCTTTCTTCATTGTTATTCCGGTCTTGTTGGTTTACCTTTGTTTGTAATTTATGTCTTATCTTTTTCTTTCTGTTCATCTCTTTCGCTTTATCTCTCTTTATCTCTTTCGCTCTTTTTCTTTCTCTTTCTCTGTCTGCCTGTCTGTCTGTCTGTCTCTCTGTCTATCTCTCTCTCTCTCTTTCTATCTTCCATCTTCCACCTTTCTTTCCATCACCATCTATCTCCATTTTCATGTCTCCCTCCCTCTCTCTCTTCCATTTTCCTCTCCCTCTTCCTCTAAACCTTCCATTTCTTCCCCCCTTTTTCCTCGATTTTCTCTGTATTTAACCCGTGGTGCCTCATTCTCTTTCTAATTCTCTCTTCCCCTTATTCTACCTCCTTTATCTCTCCCCTCTTTCTACCCTTCCCTTCCTAATTCCCCTTAACCCGACCCTGCCTCTATAAAACGGTTTCCCCTCGTTCTGGTAAGACACAATGCCTCTCCCCTTTCCCCTCTGTTTCTCCTTCGTCTTTTTAAATGTATTTTCTCTGTATTTATCCCATTTTTTTATTCTCTTTTCTTTGTTCTTGCTTCTTCCCATTTTTTTATTCTCCTTTTCCTATTCCTTGTTCTTAATTCTTCATTTTCTCTGTCGTTTTGTATTTTTCTTTTTCCTTTTCTCTCCCTTTCGTTCTTAATGCTTATCTTCATTTTCCTTCTTTCTCTCTCCTTTCTCCCGTATTTCCACGTTCAATTTCCTCTTTCTCTTTCTTTCCCTCTTTTTCTCTCACTTACTCCCTTTCGTCTTTTTCCTCTTCCTCTTTCCAATTCCCTCCCTGTATTCCTTCTTTCGCTCCACATATCCGCTTCCTCTCTCTTCCCCTTTCTCTCTCCTACTTCCTCCCTTCTCTCCTCTCCGCATCTCCTCTTCCTCCATCCTCTCCTCATCCTACTTCCTCCTTCTCCCCTCCTTCTCTCTTTCCCTTCTCCCCCTCTCCTCCCCTCTTTCTCTTTCCCCCTCCTTCCCTCTTTCTCTCCCTTCTTCCCCTCCTCTCCTCTCTCTCTCCTTCCTTTGCCCTCTCTCTCTTCTTCCCTCTCCTTCCCTCTCTCCCTCCTTCCCTTCTTCCCCCTTCCTCCCTCTCCATTCCCTCTCTCTCCCTCTTTCCCTTCTCCTTTCCCCATCTCCCCTCTTTCCTTTCCCCTCTTCCTCCTTTCCTTCCTCCCCCTCCTCCTCCTCCCTCCTTCCTTTCCCTCTTCCTCCTTCCTTCTCCCCCCTCCTCCTCCTTCCCTCTCTCCCTCCTTCCCTTCTCCTTTCCCTCTTTCCCCGTGACCCCGTGGCGCCCTCCCCCCCCAGGTCATGACACTGTCCCGGAGAATGACTCTTAAGTGCCTTCCTGTCTTCGTCGCCCACTTAAACCCCTAATTTACTTCTCAT
>NC_091554.1:4559718-4562218 GCF_042767895.1 Penaeus vannamei
TGTTAGGGGTGGGTGTGGGTCGTGGTTTTGGTTGGAAAAGAGGGGAAGGGAGATAGGGAGAGGAGGGGAGGGATGGGGGAGGGAGATGAAGAGAGGGAGAGGGGGAGGGGGAGGGAGGGAGGGAAGGAGGGAGGGAGGGAGAGGGAGAGGGAAAAGAGAGAGAAAGATAGAAAGATAGATAGATAGATCAATAAACAGATAGATAGGGAGAGGGAGAGGAAGCAGAGGGAGAGGGAGAGAGAGAGAGAGAGAGAGAGAGAGAGAGAGAGAGAGAGAGAGAGAGAGAGAGAGAGAGAGAGAGAGAGAGAGAGAGAGAGAGAGAGAGAGAGAAAGATAGATAGATAAACAGATAGATAGAGAGAGGGAGAAGAGAGAGAGAGATAGATAGATAGATAGATAGATATACAGATAGATAGATAGGTAGAGCGAGAGAGAAAGAGGGAGAGAGAGACTGATTAAGGAGTAAGTATCTAATAGCATTATATAAAAAAGAAAAAAATAGGAAGTGAATATCTAACCCTATTCACATAAAGATATTTAACAATCCAAATAACACCGAATAAACATGCATAATAATATCGAGTTTTATGAGTCTGGGTGTCCATTTTTTTCTTGTTCTAAGAAAATAAATAACGTGGGGATAAAGTATTCAATACTATACAGATTTAGTCGATTTTGTTTGTTTGTTTGGTTGTTTTTTGTTTTTTGTTTCTTAAAGACGTGCAGCTTTATCTTTTAATTAGTTTGACCCATATGAGACTCTTAATAAAGGCTATAAAACAAGAGATAATTTTTTCGATTTAAAATTTAATTAAGACCCTCCCAGATGCAAGTTTAATACCATGGAAAAAATAATAAACAATAATAATTAATAATTGTATGTAAAGAAAGAATAATAATAAAGAAGGAAAAAACAAATAGTAATAACGAATAATGATAAGTAAAGAAAAAATAACAATAAAGAAAGAAAAAATAATAAATAATAATAATTAATAATGATAGGTAAAGAAAAAAATAATAAATAATATTAACAAATAATAATAACTAAGAAAAAAGAATAATAAAGGAAGAAAAATTAATAATAAATAAAACAGTTCCCGTTACAAATTCGAGAAGGAGACGCAGGTCATGTTCCATTTTCTTGCATGATTTCAGCAAAAGGGAAAAAAAGGAAAAAGCAAAGAAAAGACATACATGCACCAAAGGAAGGAAATTAAAGAAAACGAAAAAGAAAAGACACATACACCAAATATAAAGAAGAAGAAAGAAAAAAAAGGACATAACGAAAAATAAATAAACAAAAGGATAAAACACAAGAAATGACATATAAATCCCAAAAAATAAATAGATAGAAATAAACAGAACTAGAACGAGAAATAAAATAAACAATAATAGAAATAGAAATAAACAGAATAAAAAGATAAAACAAAAAATGACTCATAAATCCAGAAAATGAAATAGATAGAAATAAACAGAATAAAAAGATAAAACAAAAAATGACTCATAAATCCAGAAAATGAAATAGATAGAAATAAACAGAATAAAAAGATAAAACAAAAGAAATGACACATAAATAAAAAAAAAATGAAACAGACAGAAATAAACAGAACACGTGAACTGCCCCGACCAACACGAAACGAGAAACACGAAACGAGAAACACACAGTCATATCGTGCATGACACTCGGCTCTCTCTCGTAACTCAAAAAAAAAAAAAAAGTAGCTCTCATGCATTTCCAAAATCCCCCCCCCTCCCCCTCCTTCACCCTCTCCCTTTCCTATCCCCCTTCCCCTTCCTTCACCCTGCTCCCCCTCCTTCACCCTCACCCTCTCCCTCTCCCCCTA
Source organism: Penaeus vannamei (assembly GCF_042767895.1). NCBI lineage: Eukaryota > Metazoa > Arthropoda > Malacostraca > Decapoda > Penaeidae > Penaeus > Penaeus vannamei. Next base: position 4,561,563 of record NC_091554.1, read on the forward strand.
CCCCTCCCTTCACCCTCACCCTGCTCCCCCTCCTTCACCCTCCCCCTCTCCCCCTACCCCTCCCCTTCCCCCTCCTTCACCCTCTCCCTCTCCCCTTCTCCCTTCCTCCTCTCCTATCCCCCTACCCCTCCCCCTTCCCCCTCCTTCACCCTCCCCCTCTCCCTCCTCCTCTCCTATCCCCCTACCCCTCCCCTTCCCCCTCCTTCACCCTCACCCTCACCCTCTCCCCCTCTCCCTTCCTCCTACCCCTCCCCTAGCCCCTCATCCTCTCCCCTCTCCCTCCCCTTCTCCCTTCTCCCCCTTTTTATGTTGCAACACCCGTGACTCTTCGGAATAAAAGAACATTATTTTTTTACGTGCAATATTTCTCGACGTTGGGGTGAGGGGGAGGGGAGAAGAGGGGGAATAGGGGGGGAAGTAGGAGAGAGGAAGAGAAAGGAAAGGGGTGGGAGAGAGAAGGAAGTAAAGGGGAGGGGAGAGGGAGGGAGAGGGGAAGAGAAGGGAAAGGGGTGGGAGAGAGAAGGAAGTAAAGGGGAGGGGAGAGGGAGGGAGAGGGGAAGAGAAAGGAAAGGGGTGGGAGAGAGAAGGAAGTAAAGGAGGGGAGAGGGAGGGAGAGGGGAAGAGAAAGGAAAGGGGTGGAGAGAGAAGGAAGTAAA
>NC_091554.1:4569718-4574718 GCF_042767895.1 Penaeus vannamei
TTCTTCCACCTTTCTTTCTCTATTCCTTCCTATATTTACTTCCTCCTCCTCCTTTCCGTTCTTCTTACTTCCTTCCTCTTCCTCCTTTCTTTTTCCCACCTTCCTTTCACTCTTCCTTCTTATCTTTACATCCTATTCCTCCTTTCCGTTCCTCTTCCTCCTTTCTTTTTTTCACCTTTCTTTATCTCTTCCTTCCTATCTTTACTTCCTCTTCCTCCTTTCTGTTCTTCTTACTTCCTTCCTCTTCCTCCTTCCACAAACTACCTATTTCCCTCTTCGCTCCTCTCTTTGTCTTCTACTCCTTTCTGTCTATATTCAAACGGTTATGAGGTATTGATGATAGTATGAATATAAGTTGTAGTAGTAGTAGTAGTAGTAGTGGTAGTAGTAGTAGTAGAAGTAGAAGTGGTAATGGACGTAGTAGTAGTAGTAGTAATAGAAACAGTAGTAATAAAGGTAGCAATAGTAGTAGTAGTAGTAGTAGTAGTAGTAGCAGTAGTAATAGTAGTAGTAGCAGTAGTAGTAGTAGTAGTAGTAGTAGTAGTAATTGTAATACTGAAAGTAGTAGTTGTAATAGTAATAGTAGTACTGAAAGTAGTAGTAGTGATATAAACAGTAGTAATAGTGGTAAAGGTGGTTGTAAAAGTAGTAGTAGTAGTTGTTACAGTAGAAATAATTATAGTGGTGGTGGTGGCGGTTGTAGTAGTAGTAGTAGTAGTAGTAGTAGTAGTAGTAGTAGTAGTAGTAGTAGTAGTAGTAGTAGTAGTAGTAGTAGTAGTAGTAGTAGTAGTTGTTGTTGTTGTAGAAGCAGCAGCAGCAGCAGTAGTAGGAGTAGGAGTAGCAGCAGTAGTAGCAGAAGCAGAGGAGATAGTAACAACAATAAAATCAGAAACAAAAAACAAAAAAAAACAGCATTTCTTGCCATTAAAATGACGGGCGATTAAAGTGCCATCCACACGCGAGAAACCAACGGCCAAGCCCAAAAATGACAAGTTGGAGGCCACACTTGACGCTCAAGTTGAAAAACTGTGAACCGTGTATAGACGACTGGCCCCCCTCCCCCCACCCACCCCCCACCCCTATCCGAGTCCTCCCCCTGCTCTCTTTATTTTTGTTTTGGATTTTGTTGTGTTTTTTTCTTGATTTTTTTTCTTATTTTATTTCTTTTTCATCTTGCTCTCGTTCTCTCTCTGTCTCTATGTCCCTATGTATGTATGTATCTATGTATCTATGTCTCTATGTCTATATGTCTCTATCTCTCTCTCTCCCTCTCTCTCTCTCTCTCTCTCTCTCACTCTCTCTCTCTCTCTCTCTCTCTCTCTCTGTCTCCCTCCCTCCCTCCCTCCCTCCCTCCCTCCCTCCTCCCTCCCTCCCTCCCTCCCTCTCCCTCTCCCTCTCCCTCTCCCTCTCCCTCTCCCTCTCCCTCTCCCTCTCCCACTCCCTCTCCCTCTCCCTCTCCCTCTCCCTCTCCCTCTCCCTCTCTATCTTCCTATCTTCCTATCTTCCTATCTTCCTATCTTCCTATCTCCCTCTCTTCCTCTTTCATTCTCCTTCCTTATTCTTATCTTTAACCCTTCGTTTCTCCCTCCCCTCCCCCTCCCCTCCCCCTCCCTCCTCCCCCCCCCCTCCCCCCTAAAACCACATCAATCAGACACGCACTTTTGACTTGAAAACACTGTCCTATACATCACGCAACGGTGCACAAAACAGAGAACAAAGAACAGAGAACAGTTGACAGGGAACAGTGAACAGGGAACAATGATCAACGACAGTTAACAGAGAACAGTGACCAGGGAGCAATAACAATGACGGAGAACAGTGATCAGGGAACAATGAACAGTGAACAGAGAACAGGGAACAATGACGGAGAACAGTGAACAATGAAAAATGCCAGTGAACAGGGAACAAAGAACAGAGAAAAGAGTACAAAGAACAGAACACGGCTCACCCTCGTGTTCAAAACCAAATTCTAGTCCATGTTCCATTTAAATTAAGTTTACACAAGCGGCCTGAATTATAAAGAAAAAAAGGATCCCGCAAAAGTTGAGATATAAATGCATGAACTATTATTGTGTGTGTGTGCGCGCACGCGCGAATATACATACATATATGCATATATACACACACACACACACATATATATATATATATATATATATATATATATATATATATATATATATATATATATATATATATACGTATATATAAATATATATATACATACATATATATATATATATATATATATATATATATATACATACACACACACACACACACACACACACACACACACACACACATATATATATATATATATATATATATATATATATATATATATATATATATATATATATATATACATACATATACATATAGATATATACACACCAGTATTCAAAACTTCCATGACAATGCAAATAGCCCTTAAAATGAAGAGATGAATAAGTGACAATCGCCTTCCCAACCCTCCCCTTCCCTCCCCTCCCTCCCTCCTCCCTCTCCCTCCTCCTCCCTCCTTCCTTCCTTCCCCTTCCCTACTTCCTTCCCTCCCCCTTCCTCCTCCTCCTTCCCTCCCTCCCTCCTCCTCCCTCCTCCTCTCCCTCCCTCCCTCCTCCCCTCCCCTCCCCTCTTCTCCCTCCCTCCCCTCCCCATCCCGCCCGCCGCCCACGATAACGACAACAATGGGCGGCCCGACGGCAGAGGGGCGATAAGGTTGCAAATGCATATGAAAATTGCACCGCGAGAGGCGTGCAGGGGCGTGTGGGCTGAGATGCTCATCGCCGCCATTAACATAAGAGGAGGGAGGGAGAGGGAGAGGGAGAGAAAGAGGGAATGGAGGGAGGGAGAGGGAGAGAAAGAGGGAATGGAGGGAGGGAGAGGGAGAGGGAGGGAGGGAATGGGAGTGGGGAAGGGGGAGGGGAAGGGAGGGAGGGGAAGGGAAGGGAGGGAGGAAGAGAGAGGGAGAGAGAGAGGGGGAGAGAGAGGGAGAGAGAGAGAGAGGAGAGAGAGAGAGAGAGAGAGAGAGTGAGAGAGAGAGAGAGAGAGAGAGAGAGAGAGAGAGAGAAAGAGAGAGAGAGTGAGAGAGAGAGAGAGAGAGAGAGAGAGAGAGAGAGAGAGAGAGAGAGAGAGAGAGAGAGAGAGAGAGAGAGAGAGAGAGAGAGAGAGAGAGAGAGAGGGAGAGAGAGACAGAGAGAGAGAGAGAGAGACAGAGAGAGAGATAGAGAGAGAGAGAGAGAGAGAGAGAGAGAGAGAGAGAGAGAGAGAGAGAAAGAGAGATAGAGAGAGAGAGAGAGAGAGAGAGAGAGAAAGAGAGAGAGAGAGAGAGAGAAACAGAGATAGAGAGTGAGAGACAGAAACAGACAGAGAGAGACCAACAAAAATACAGGAATGATAAATGAGAGAAAGCGCGAGCGAGAGACCGAAAGAAAACGAAAAAAACAAAAAACAAAAACAAAAAAAAAAGAAAAAAAAAATAGAAACAGAGATAGAGAGTGAGAGACAGAAACAGACAAAGAGAGACCAACAAAAATACAGGAATGATAAATGAGAGAAAGCGCGAGCGAGAGACCGAAAGAAAACGAAAAAAAACAAGAAAAACAAGAAAAGAAAAAAGAATTAGAAACAGAGATAGAGAGTGATAGACAGAAACAAAGAGAGACCAACAAAAATACAGGAATGATAAATGAGAGAAAGCGCGAGCGAGAGACCGAAAGGAACGAAAAGAAAACGAAAAAAAAAAACAAGAAAAGAAAAAAGAATTAGAAACAGAGATAGAGAGTGAGAGACAGAAACAAACAGAGACCAACAAAAATACAGGAATGATAAATGAGAGAAAGCGCGAGCGAGAGACCGAAAGAAACGAAAAAACAACAACAACAAAAACAACAAAAGAAAAAAAAATAGAAACAGAGATAGAGAGTGAGAGACAGAAACAAAGAGAGACCAACAAAAATACAAGAATGATAAATGAGAGAAAGCGCGAGCGAGAGACCGAAAGAAAACGAAAAAAAAGCGAGCGAGAGACCGAAAGAAAACGAAAAAACAAAACAAAAAAAAAACAAGAAAAAAGAATTAGAAAAAAATATATCGACTCCTTGCCAGCTCCTCACCCGAAGAAGGGAATCTCAACGGCCTTTATGAAGTTATCTCAGGAAGAAGCTGTTTCTCAAGACAGCGTTGGACTCGGGGCAAGAAAATGAACTCGCTCGATGTGCGTCTTGAAGAAAATGGACTTTGGTGTCTTAAGTGTCTGTGTTGAACTGTTCTATATAGACGTAAAATCAAAATAAAAAAACTTGGTTATGGATTTTCATTTAAAGGAGAATGAATTTTCATTTGAAGCAGGAAGCATTTTGTAAAATAAGATAATTCTCATGTATGTAAAAAACGGGATCTTCAAAATAAAAAATAAAAAATTCGTTTCAATAAAAATAAACTTAGGTTCTTCAAAAAAAAAAAAAAAAACTTGGCTTCAAATAAAAAAAAAAAAAATGGTTCATCCACTACATTTCAATTAAGAAAGTGTGACCGCCATTACTGATAGCCTTACCGTAAAGAAAAATGATTTTAAAAAGAAAGCAATGAGCATAGCCAATTAATCTTCACATAAATGGCCGCTGTGATTATCATTGTCGAGTCACTATTAGTAATATATTCAGTTTATCATCCTAGCGCCGTGGAGAACGTTGCCCAAGTTGTTAATATCAGCAAAATGATAGCTTTACATTATCAAAAATTTAGATCATCCGTTTTCTATGACAAATATCTTCCTCGGTTTAGGATATTCCCGTTTTCTTTCGTGATTTTCACTATCGTGGGTCATTTTGTCATTATGGTTTTAAGTTTCTTTTATTATACACTATCATTTTTATTGTTATCCATTTCACTATCAGTATTAGTGGTAATTAAAACGTTTGGCGTAGTGTCTGTCTGTCTGTCTGTCTGTCTGTCTGGCTGTCTGTCTGTCTGTCTGTCTGTCTGTCTGTCTGTCT
>NC_091554.1:4579718-4582218 GCF_042767895.1 Penaeus vannamei
CCCCCTCACTCCCTCCCTTTCTCCCTCTCACTCCCTCCCCTTCCCCCCTCATCCCCTTACAGGTCGCCGAGGTATGTCCTGGTCATGCATTGTGACATGGGAAGAGGATGAGGAAGAAGAAGTGGAGGAGGAGGAGGAGGAGGAGGAGGAGGAGGAGGAGGAGGAGGAGGAGGAGGAGAAGGAGGTGGAGGAGGAGGAAGGGAAGGGGGATGTGGAGGAGGAGGAGGAGGAACAAGAGGTGGAAGTGAAGGAGGAAGAAGAAGAGGAAGAGGAAGAAGAGGAGGAGGAAGGGAAGGGGATGTGGAGGAGGAAGAGGAGGAGGAAAACGAGGAGGAAGGGAAGGTGGATGTGGAGGAGGAGAAGGAGGAAGAGAAGTAAGGGGAGTAGGTAGAGAAAGAGGAAAATTAAAAGGAAAAGGAAATAGGAAAATTTTAAAAAGGAAAACGATCTTAATCTTCAAATGTCACTCAAAACCCGAGATCAAGTTCTTCAGTTTTTCTTGTGTATATAAAACCCAAGACAATATATTAATGCATAAATTGCCTTAAGACAATCAAGTTCTTTCATTCTTAAAATGAATGCATCAAAAAAATAATGATAATAATATGTAAAAATAATAATAATAATAATAATAATAATAATAATAATAATAATAATAATAATAATAATACATACAAGAAAAAGTATAATTATTATGATTTATTAACCTCGTTTTGATAAAAGAAACTAAACCACTAGTTGCGCAGTTCGAAAATATTAAATATTATCTTCGGATATTTATCTACATAAACTATCTATCATGCTGCCTGGTTAACCTACTCATTGTCTATTTGCTTACTTCCCAACACACCTATTTCGCCAAATTGTTGTTTTTACTCATTAACACACATATAATTTGGAGTATTTACACTCAAAACGCGTGCATTCTCACACACAGACCGACAAAAAACATTAGACTAGATACGTAGTTTTATAAATTGCACTGTTTCATAATTCAGTCATTCCGATAATACAACAGTTACTTCCTGTTAGTACATGCATTCCGTGCGTGCCTGAGTGCTTTACCAATCGAGAAAAAATAAGATAGTCTGGGGTGAATGCCCTCTCAAGATCACCCGTTTTCTTTGACACATAATGAACAGGCATTACGCAACTTTCACCTGATCCGCTGGTGAGGAATTTAAAGACTCGACTTAAATTCAGTATCACATCTTTGTTTACTTTATCATTCATTTCTTCTCTCTCTCTCTCTCTCTCTCTCTCTCTCTCTCTCTCTCTCTCTCTCTCTCTCTCTCTCTCTCTCTCTCTCTCTCTATCGTTTTCCCTATTTGTTATATTTATCCCTGGAATTAACACAAGCGTGCGCACGCATACGCGCGCGCCCACACACACACACACACACACACACACACACACACACACACACACACACACACACACACACACACACACACACACACACACACACACATACACACACACACACACACGCACGGACGCACGCCCACACATAGGGAGAGAGAGAGAGAGAGAGAGAGAGAGAGAGAGAGAGAGAGAGATAGAGAGAGAGAGAGAGAGAGAGAGAGGGAGGGAGGGAGGGAGGGAGGGAGGGAGGGAGGGAGGGAGGGAGGGAGGGAGGGAGGGAGGGAGGGAGAGAGAGAGAGAGAGAATCAGCGGGTGGGTTAAAGAGACGACTACAGCTTAGGTGGGTAAATAGATTAACTGACTTCATTAGAAGGTGGGTAAGTGGGTTGCAGTTTAAGTCTGAAATGGACACGTGGGTTTCAAACGTGAGTGTAAAGTGGGCAAGTAAGTTACAGACTTGAGTGTAAGGTAAGTGGGTTACAGGGGTGGGTCCAAGGTGGGTAAAAGGGGATACAGAAGTGAGTGCGAAGTAAGCAAGTGGGTTATATGAACAGGTCTGTTAAGGGGGCAGTGGGCAAGTGAGCTAGATGAACAGGTGGGCAAGTGAGCTAGATCGACGGTGGGCAAGTGAGCTAAATGAACAGGTGGGCAAGTGAGCTAGAAGGACGGTGGGCAAGTGGGCTAGATTTTACAGGTGGGTAAATTAAATCAGAAAAGACAGGTATGCTAGTGGATCACATCACCCAGGTAGGTACGCGAGAATAGACGAACGCTAAAGGCAACAAACATCAGATAAACAGGTAAGTAAGTAGGATTAGACGAACGGGTGGGCAAGTGGGCCAAAAGAGTGGGTGCGAGGTGGGCAGGCCGGACAGTAAGGGTGAGCAGGGAGCGTTTTTCGAGCCGCCACTTGATATGCAAAAGCTGTGCAGTGATGGCTATGCTTGCTTGCCCTGACCAGCACCTGAACCAGGGACTTGTTGCAGATGTTTGTTGCAAGTTGCATTGTTGTTTGGGAGGGAGGGAGGGAGGGGAGAGGGAGAGGGAGGGGTGGGGTCGGAGGGAGAGAGGGAAAGGGAGGGCTGGGAGGGAGAGAGGGAGAAAGAGGGAGGGGTGGGAGAGAGGGAGAGAGGGA
>NC_091554.1:4604718-4609718 GCF_042767895.1 Penaeus vannamei
ACACTGGCTGTATGTCGGTTTGTCTGTCTGTCTGTGTTTTTTATGTCTATCTGTCTGTCTGTTTTATGTCTATCTGTCTGTTTGTTTGTCTGTCTGTAAGTTTTTTATGTCTATCTGTCTGCCTGTTTGTCTTTTTTATGTTTATATGTGTTTGTCTATTTTTATGTCTATCTGTCTGTCTGTTTGTCTGTCTGTCTTTTTTGTCTATCTATCTGTCAGTCTGTCTTTTTATGTCTATCTGTCTGTTTGTCTGTCTGTCTTGTCTTTTTTGGTGTCTATCTGTCTGTGTTTGAAACATTCTATCTACGACTGTCTGGCTGCCAAACACTTTATCTATCTATCTATTAAACACTCTGACTGTCTGTCTATCAAACACTCTATCTATATCTATCTACCTATCTGTCTGTATGTCAATTTACATGTCTATTTACTTATGCATCTATCTATTCATCTATCAGTCTATCTATCTATCTCTTCTATCATCAACGTATTTACATGTCTCTCTCACATATTCTTTCTCTCCTTCTCTCTCTCTCTCCCTTTGTTTCTTGTCTTTTGACCTCTCTCCTCTCTTTATCTCTTTCCACCTCTTCCTCCCTCCCAGTCTATCTATCACTCACTACCTTTGTCAACATATCTACGTCTCTCTCGTATATTCTTCCTCTCCTTCTCTCTCCCTCCCTTTGTTTCTTGTCCTTTGCCCTCTTTCCTCTCTTTATCTCTTCCTCCCTCCCTTCCTTCCATCCCCGAGGCTTCTGGCGCCACTAGAGACCCCCCAACCCCCCCTCCCCCTCCCCCCCTCCGATACCAAGGACCCCGGGGCGATGAAGAACAAGGGGGGTCAAGCCACAGAAGAGAGGGGGGGGTAGGGGGACCTCAAGCGGTGATTTGGGGTCTGGCGAGGGTGGGGGGGGAGAGAAGGGAGGGTGGGGAGGGAGGGGGAGGGCAAGAAAGAGGGAGAGGGAGGGGGGAGGGCAAGGAAGAGGGAGGGAGGGAGGGAGGGGAAGGGAGGGTAGAGCAAGAAGGGAGAAGGGAAGGGAGGGTAGAGCAAGAAGGGAGAAGGGAAGGAAGGGTAGACCAAGAAGGGGAGGGAGGAGAAGGGAGAGTAGAGCAAGAAGGGAAGGGAGGGTAGACCAAGAAGGGGAGAAGGAGGGGAAGGGAAGGTAGAGTAAGAAGGGAGAAGGGAAGGGAGGGGAATGGGGGGTAGAGCAAGAAGGGAGAAGGGAAGGGAGGGTAGACCAAGAAGGGGAGGGAGGGGAAGGGAGGGTAGAGCAAAAAGGCAGAAGCGGAGGGAGGGTAGACCAAGAAGGAGAGAAGGAGGGGAAGGGAAGGTAGACCAAGAAGGGAGAGGGAGGGAGCTAAAAAAAAAAAAAAAAAAAAAAAAGGGGGTTGCTAGTTAAACTATTACTGCTTTCACAACACGGTGAGTTTGTACCGAATCTCTAGCTATATACATTGTTACGGGGGCGTTTTGGCCGTTGAAAGAGACTGCCCGGAGTGACGAGGCGGTCGTAAGGCTATATTTATCTTCCTTAATTATCTCTCTAGATCATTTTCTGTTGCAGTAATTACACTCTCAGGTAGAATTATTGATGTAGATAGAGAAGTACTGTTGCTTTCTGTCGTTCTGCTAGGCACGTGTGAATACAGCGAAGATTTATATATATATATATATATATATATATATATATATATATATATATATATATATATATATATATATATATATATATATAATTTTTTTTTCTTTTTTTCTTTTTTTCTTTTTTTTTCTAACATTCCATAAATATTCGCTGTTATCTAAACTTGTTTTTTTATTATCTAAACTTATTATTTTTATTATCTTTTTTTTTCTAAACTTATTTTTTCTCTCCATAGGCCTAACATAAATCCGTATTTCCCTCAAAAAGGAAAAGCTTCACAGTAACAAATCAAAAATAAAAGAGGGAAAAAATCCTCAACAAAAGCACAAAAAATGTTTCACAGCCAAAAAAAAAATAAAAAATAAAAAAAAAAATCAACCAAAAAAGTTCCACAGCTACAACAACCGCACAAAAAAATAAAAAAATAAACAAACAAATAAACAAATACAACAAACAAATCACGCTATTCCCTCAACCCACTCGACCCAAACCCCGTTATCGAAGACACGTACAGTTTCGTCTCCCAGCCTCTAAAAAAAAAAAAAAAAAAAATCTACCACCGCCCCCTCTCTACTTTCCCTGAGGAACCACAACAATACCTCCCCCTACTCCCCCTTCCCCCTACTCCCCTACCCCCCCTTCCCTTATTCTTGTTTCCCCCCCCCCCAACAATGGCTACCCGTTCGACCTGGAACTGCACGTGGAAAAAAAAAAAAATAATTGCAATTGCACCGCCTAAGGATTTTATAAAGTTGCTTAGAGAATGTTCTGCGGATTGCAACAGCGCTGAAAATATCAATTCTTTGCAATTTTAACCGAAAAAGAGATTGATGGGAGTATGGATAGCTCGTTTCACCGGGAGTCGATAGATTGATAGATAGATAGATTAAATTGGTGGATAGAGATGAGTGTGCGAGTGAGAGAGAGAGAGAGAGAGAGAGAGAGAGAGGGAGGGGGAGAGGGAGAGGGAGAGGGAGAGGGAGAGGGAGGGAGAGAGAGAGAGAGAGAGAGAGAGAGAGAGAGAGAGAGAGAGAGAGAGAGAGAGAGAGAGAGAGAGAGAGAGAGAGAAAGAGACAGAGAGAAAAGAAGAAGAATCAAGAGAGAGAGAGAGAGAGGAAGAAGAAGAAAGAGAGAAAGAAAGAAAGAAAGATAGAGAAAGAGAGAGAGAGAGAGAGAGAGAGAAAGAAAGAAGGAGCAAGGCAGACAGACAAACAGACACACAGAAACAGAAGAATCAGACATGAAAGACAAAGACAAAAATATAAGAGAGAAAACCAAGTTCTTTCCCTTCCTGCCCCTCCTTCCTTTCACGTCCGTCCCCCCCCCCCTCCCCCTCTCCTCCACACCTGTCAGACAGCCGCCGGCACCAAGAATTCCTGCACACACACGCACACGCACACATACACACATATACAGAAAGACAAAGACAAAAATGCGACAAATAAATAAAATAAACAAAAAAAGGCACAAGATATTGACAAAAACAAACAAAACACACACACACACACACACACGCACACACACACACACACACACATACACACACACACACACACACACACACGCACACACATATACAAAAAGACAAAGACAAACATGGCACAAATAAATAGAATAAACACAAAAAGGCACAAGACATAGACAAAAACAAACAAACAACAACACACACATATACAAAGACAAAAATGCGACAAATAAATAAAATAAACAAAAAAAAAAGGCACAAGACATTGACAAAAGACACACACACACACACACACACACACACACACACACACACACACACACACGCGCACACACACACACACACACACACAAAACACACACACACACACACCCGCTGGCTACTTGAGGAAACCCCAGTGAAAGTCGGAAGCCACTGGGCCGAAGCATTAAGTCGGGGAGTCTGAATGGCCAGCGATTGAAACCCCCCCTCCCCTTCCCTTCCCCCTCCCCCTCCCCTTCCCCTTCCTCTCCTCTCCTCCCCTCCCTCCCTCTCCCCTCCCTCCCCTCCCCTTCCCTCCCTTCCCCCTTCCCTTCCCTCCCCTCCCTCCCCTTCCTCTCCTCTCCTCCCTCCCTTCCCTTCCCCTCCCCTCCCCTTCCCTTCCCCCTCCCCCTCCCCTCCCCCAGCCCACCGTCAATCCACGCTCCCTCCTAACTCCTAACTCACTCCATTTTTTCCTTACTCCACCTTCCTCCTCTCTTTCTAACACCCTTTAAATTTTCTCTAACGCTCCTTTCCTCCTTCACCTTCCTACTCTTTCTAATACCATTTAAATTTCCTCTAACTCCCGCTTTCTCCTACTCCACCCTCTTACTCTTTCTAACGCCCTTCTCATTTTCTCTAACTCTCCTTTCTCCTATTCCACCTTCCTACTCTTTCTAACACCCTTTAAATTTCCTCTGACTCCCCCTTTCTCCTCCTCCACCTCACTCCTCTTTCTAACCCTTTTCAATTTCTCTAAATCTCCCTTTCTCGTCCTCCTCCTCCTACTTCCTACTCTTTCTAACACCTTCTCATTTTCTCTAACTCCCATTCCTCTTCCACCTTTCTCCTACACCTTCCTACTCTTTCTAATACCATTTTAATTTCCTCTAATTCCCCCTTTCTCCTCCTCCTCCTCCTCGCTCTTTCTAACACCCTTTAAATTTTCTCTAACTCCCCCTTTCTCCTACTCCTTGCTCTTTCTAATACCATTAATTTCCTCTGACTCCCCCTTTCTACTCCTCCTCCTTGCTCTTTCTAATCCCTTTTCAATTTCTCTAACGCCTCTTTTCTCCCCATCCTCCTTGCTCTCTCTAACACTATATTACCCTCCGTGCTCTCTCTATCACCCCTTCTTCCCACTTCCCTGCTCTCTCTATCCCCCTCTTTCCTCCTCCTTGCTCTTTCTATCGCCTCCTTTGACTATTCTCTGCTTTCTCGTCCTCTTTCTATCACCCTTTTCCCTCCCCCTATTCCCCAATATATTTCTTCTCCTCCCTCCCCCATATAACCCCTTATACTCTCCCCTTTTCTCCCCCAATTCCTCCTAAAACCCCTTTTTTCTTTCCTTCTCCCTCCTTCCTCCTGCTCCTCCAACACTCCCATTTCTTTCTCCAACACAGGCGTATTCAAGCGGAGAATGGGGTTGGAGGAACGGAGGAGGGGAGGGGGGAGGGGAAGGTGGAAGGGGAGGGGGGAGGGGGGAGGAAGGTGGAAGGGGAGGGGGGAGGAGGGAAGGTGGAAGGGGGTCAAATAGAGATGGAAGGGAATGAAGGGGGGGTTGGAGGAACGGAGGGGAAGGGGAGGGGGGAGCGGGGAGGGGAGGGGAGGGGGATAGGCCAACCCAGCACAAAGGAAAATTTATACTTCGT
>NC_091554.1:4619718-4627218 GCF_042767895.1 Penaeus vannamei
CATGAATGGCGGAGTCTTGGGGGCAAGTGAAGGCTCTGGAATTCTATTATTATTCTTTTTTTTATCTTTTTTTAGGAGAGTTGAAGTTGTCTTGGTCGTTTGTCATATCTTTTTTTTAATGTATTTAGTGTTTTTTTTTAGCGGGGGGGGAGGGAGGGGGTCGTGATATTAATTCCTGATTACGAATTCGTGTTTGGATTTTTAAAAAGAAATCGCAAAGTTGGAGTCTATTAGCCAAAGCGCGGTATTCTCTATCTAATTTACTATTACTTCCATTAACAAAATCACTGACAAATCACCATTTAAATTACTTCATTTCAACCCCATAACCCTACCATGCATAGGCCTACGAGCTACACTGTCCATACATTCTCGAAGCAGTGTGCTAAAATGCAATTTGCCATTTCGATTTACTTAACCAAATGCTGTGTGAGACGAATGTAAAAATAAGAGAGAGAGAGGGGGAGGGAGAGGGAGATAGTGATAGATAAAAAGACAGAAAGAGGGAGGGAGGGAGGGAGGGAGGGAGGGAGGGAGGGAGAGAGAGGGAGAGAGAGAGAGAGAGAGAGAGAGAGAGAGAGAGAGAGAGAGAGAGAGAGAGAGAGAGAGAGAGCGAGAGCGAGAGCGAGAGCGGGAGCGAGAGAGACAGAGAAAGACAGACAGATAGAGAAAGAAGACTAAAAGAGAAACAGAAAAAAAAAAAAAAAATACTCTGTAAAACCTATCAACTTTCCATCTTCTAACCCCTTCAACCACCCCACCTAACACCTAGCTTCCTCATCAACCTTACCCTGACACAAACCCGTCTCCATACCCATCAAGGGCCGCATACTCCCCCCACCCCCCTTTTCACCCTTTTCACCCTTCCACACCCTGAAGCCACTCCTCCCCTCCATTCGCATCAAGGGCCGCATACTCCCCCCTCCCCCCCCTTTCACCCTTTTCACCCTAAAGCCACTCCTCCTCCTCCTCCTCCTCCTCTTCGTACACAACGGCGCCCAACCCGACCCACCCTTAGGCACTTTTCTTTCCGTCTTCGTCTGCGCTGCCTCAATAAACGTATTCCTTAACCCTTTAACTCTCTACATGGAGGATCCTTTCCAGAAATATTACCTCTTAAATTGGAAGGTTTATTACCTAACACCTAGCTTCCTCATCAACCTTACCCTGACACAAACCCGTCTCCATACCCATCAAAGGCCGCATACTCCCCCCGCCCCCCCTTTTTCACCCTTTTCACCCTTCCACACCCTAAAGCCACTCCTCCTCCTCCATTCGCATCAAAGGCCGCATACTCCCCCCTCCCTCCCCCCCCCCTTTTCACCCTTTTCACCCTTCCACACCCTGAAGCCACTCCTCCTCCTCCATTCGCATCAAGGGCCGCATACTCCCCCCCCTCCCCCCCCCCTTTTCACCCTTTTCGCCCTTCCACACCCTGAAGCCACTCCTCCCCTCCATTCGCATCAAGGGCCGCATACTCCCCCTCCCCCCCCCCCCCTTTTCACCCTTCCACACCCTAAAGCCACTCCTCCTCCTCCATTCGCATCAAGGGCCGCATACTCCCCCCCGCCCCCTTCACCCTTTTCACCCTTCCACACCCTAAAGCCACTCCTCCTCCATTCGCATCAAGGGCCGCATACTCCCCCCCCTCCCCCCCTTTTCACCCTTTTCACCCTTCCACACCCTAAAGCCACTCCTCCTCCATTCGCATCAAGGGCCGTATACTTCCCCCTCCCCCCCCCTCCCTTTTCACCCTTTTCACCCTTCCACACCCTAAAGCCACTCCTCCTCCATTCGCATCAAGGGCCGCATACTCCCCCTCCCCCTCCCTCCCTTTTCACCCTTTTCACCCTTCCACACCCTAAAGCCACTCCTCCCCTCCATTCGCATCAAGGGCCGCATACTCCCCCCT
The DNA here is from genome assembly GCF_042767895.1 of Penaeus vannamei. NCBI lineage: Eukaryota > Metazoa > Arthropoda > Malacostraca > Decapoda > Penaeidae > Penaeus > Penaeus vannamei. The sequence continues at coordinate 4,621,631 of NC_091554.1, forward strand.
CCCCCCCCTTTTCACCCTTTTCACCCTTCCACACCCTAAAGCCACTCCTCCTCCTCCTCCTCCTCCTCTTCGTACACAACGGCGACCAACCCGACCCACCCTTAGGCACTTTTCTTTCCGTCTTCGTCTGCGCTGCCTCAATAAACGTATGCCTTAACCCTTTAACTCTCTACATGGAGGATCCTTTCCAGAAATATTACTTCTTAAATTGGGTTTTATTCTAATCCTTTCCGGCAATATTACTTTTTTATATAGGGTTTATTTTAATCATTTCTAGCAATGTTACGTCTTAAATAGGTTTTATTTTAATCCTTTCCAGGAATATTACTTTTTAAATAGGTTTTATTCTAATCGTTTCTAGCAATGTTACGTCTTAAATAGGTTTTATTTTAATCCTTTCCGGCAATATTACTTTTTAAATAGGTTTTATCTTAATCCTTTTCAGCAATATTGCTTTTTAAATAGGAAGTTTTATTTCAATCCTTTCCAGCAATATTACTTTTTAAATAGGAAGTTTTATTTTAATCCTTTTCAGCAATATTACTTTTTTAAATAGGAAGTTTTATTTGACGTCTTAGATGGGAAGTTTTATTCTAATCCTGGAATTTCTTTAAATTTGATTTATATCAACCACAACCCTTCAATCCGAAGTTTTTTGAATCCTAAATTTTCCGAAAACTGCCCTTACATCAACCAAAATCCTTAAAAAGCTACTACAACCCTAAACTCCTTACAAACCTCCTTTCTACCAACCACAAACCCCTTTAAAAAAGGTTCCTCAACTCCCCCCACCCCCCATCAGTCAACCCATGACCCCCCCCCACCTAGTCAACCCAAGACCCACCCCCACTAGTCATCCCAAGACCCAACCCAAGATTCAACCTCAGAGTCAACACAAGAGACAATCCAAGCCACATCCTTAACATCAAAACACTTAACGGACTCCTTGCTTCACTCTTTTGTCTGTACGTGTGCGTGTATATGTCAACCAAAGAGTCAACTTAAGATTCAACCAGAGTCAACCCAACACCCAACCTCAGAGTCAACCCAAGACCCCAACCTAAGACCCACCGCAACACCCAACCTCAGAGTCAACCAGAGTCAACCCAAGACCCACCTGAGTCAACCCCAAGAGTCCATCTAAGAGTCAACCCAACACCCAACCTCAGAGTCATCAACCCAAGACCCCAACCTAAGACCCACCCCAAGACCCAACCTTAAAGTCAACCCCGAGAGTCCATCTAAGAGTCAACCCAACACCCAACCTCAGAGTCATCAACCCAAGACCCCAACCTAAGACCCACCCCAAGACCCAACCTTAAAGTCAACCCCGAGAGTCCATCTAAGAGTCAACCCAACACCCAACCTCAGAGTCATCAACCCAAGACCCCAACCTAAGACCCACCCCAAGACCCAACCTTAAAGTCAACCAGAGTCAACCCAAGACCCACTTAAGAGGCAACCCCAAGAGTCAACCAAGAGTCAACCCAACACCCAGCCTGAGTCAACCGAAGAGTCATCAACCCCAACCTAACCTCACCCATTCTGACTTCGTGGATCTTTAACCTCAAAACACTTACCGGACTTCTTGCTTCACTCTTTTGTCTGTGTGTGCGTGTGTATGTATGAATGTGTGTGTGTGTGAATGTATATATGTATTTTGTGTGTGTGTGTGTGTCTGTGTGTGTGTGTGTGTGTGTGTGTGTGTGTGTGTGTGTGTGTGTGTGTGTGTGTGTGTGTGTGTGTGTGTGTGTGTGTGTGTGTGTGTGCGTGTGTGTGTGTGTGTGTATGTGCGTATATATGTGTACGTGTGAGCGTGCGAGTGTATGAATATGTGTTTGTTTTGTGTGTGTGTATGCATGTGTGTGTGTACGTATGTGTACGTATGTGCGTACGTGAGCGTGCGAGTGTATGAATATATGTGTTTGTTTTGTGTGAGTGCGTGTGTGAGCATGTGAGTGCGTGTGCGAGCATGTGTATGCATGTGTGTGTGTGTGTACGTATGTGTACGTGTGTGCGTGAGATTGCCTGTCCGTGCGTGCAAGTGAGCGAGCGAGTTGGTTAGCTAATTAGTGTTTTATCGAAAATGTATTATTTACTTACTGGCTAACGTTCTGCTCCTTGGTTTCATCAGTATGCATAGAGTTCGCATCGCCGTAAAGAAAAAGAAAAAAAAATGAAAAAAAAAAGTAAAAAAAAAAGATAAATAAATAAAACAAATGAATAAATAAAATCCCCGATGATGCCCTTGTTCGTTCTCCTCCCACGGAACAAACAACGCATAAATAAAGAGTAAAAATCCCCCCCCCAAAAAAAACGACTTTAAAAACTTACTTAACGCGTCAAAAACCGACTTCAAAAATTTACTTAACGTGTCTTCCTTAATATATTTCCAAGTGTACGTCTTTCCTTCGATACTTACATGGCCTCTTCGATGTCGACGGAACAGACAGCGCTCCAGCTTGCTAATTATATTTCCGGAACACAAGTCGTTCGGTGAAATGAGGTTAAGAAAGCCACTTGATGCCTATCACACTTTCTTTCCGTCAGATCAAACCACTGGCTAATCGCACCGCACTGACACTTAGAGCCACTTAGAACAACATTCCAACGTGTATGCGGAATGTACATCAACAACTTTCGTTTTTTTTTTCCCCTTTTTTTTCTCAAGGTGTCAAGGTAAATTCCTCGATTCGTACGTGGGATAACACTTTATTACCGAGACTCTTGTTTTGTTTTGTTTTCGAATCTTTTTTTTTTTACTTAGAAACACTTGACTAGATCATTCAAGATGTTAGACACTTTATTTGCAACACTTGCAACATATCCAGTGACACAACGGCGATTCGGAGCGTGCGGTGACGCCAACGAGAGAATCTTTGGCAGGAAAAAATAACAACACTCGTAGCCTCAACACACTTTGGTAGCGTAAAACTGACACAGCCTCTTAAACCCTTTGGTGGCGCGAACGAATCGCCTCAAACGCGCTGCGCGAACACGTACATCCCGCGAACACGACGGCGAGACACTGCACACTGCGAGGAGCTTCTGAGCGCACGCACTCGGGTCGTCTCTCCCACTCGGGCGGGGTCGGCGGTGCAAGGTGCGTCCGCCAGCGTTACCACAGGTGCGCGAGGAGGCCCGGTGCGGAGGCGGTCATGCTGACGGGGGCGGGCGCGCGTGCACACTGTCGAGCCGCCAGCAGCCACCAGGCACCGCGGTTGTCAACTCGCCCTCACCGCTGCGCGCGCAACTAAACTCTACGGGCTGCTTCACCGATAGATGTAGCCAAATAGAAGAAATAGAAGACACGGGGGTTCAAGACCCGAGGAAGAAACGTAACAATACTCGGTCGCTTTGAGGACATTTCCCGGACCAGTCAATTTCTTTTTTTTCTTCTTCTTTTTCTTTTTTAGCGAGTCGAGAACTTTCACACAACACCGCCGCCTCGAACGTGCAACGCGGCGGCCAACGATGCACTGCAGCTAATCCCTATTGCAACATTTCCAATCTTCTATGCAACCTGTCGCTGCCAAAGGTCACGGTTAGCGGCGCTCGCCCAGGTGGAATCCAGTCTACATAAAGAACCTGGACTCGCGTGTGCCATTGTTGCCGCGGCTTTTGCAGAGGCGACGACCGGCTTTCCGAACAGGAGGATGTCATTATTAAATTCCGGCTTTCTAAAACTGCCAAACCGAAGCCGAAACCAAAGTCTACGCGGGCACAAGGACGCGCCAAGGTTCGTCCACACCTACAACGAACTAAACCTCGAATTCGTTATCATTTCGCACTACTATAAGCAATGGTTTTATACGTTTCGAATTCACATAAGCAAACATAACAACGCAAATCCCATATAAACAAAAAACAATAACAGTAGAAGTAGCACTGGCAACAGCAGCAGCGGCAGTAACAGTAAACAAAGACTCAACAACTTTTACGAGACGGCAATTTCAGCCCTAATGCCGTCTCGGGTTGCATATAGTCCCATACCCCTTGACTTCCTCCCATATTCCATTCAAATAACAATAGCTTACATCAGACCTTTGCTCTCTCCACGAAAGACCGAAAGAAAAAAGGTCTCTTCTGTTGAAAGACCAAAAGAAAAAGGTCTCTGTTGAAAGACCGAAAGAAAAAGGTCTCTTCTGTTGAAAGACCGAAAGAAAAAGGTCTCTTCTCTTGAAAGACCGAAAGAAAAAAGGTCTCTTCTGTTGAAAGACCAAAAGAAAAAGGTCTCTTCTCTTGAAAGACCGAAAGAAAAAGGTCTCTTCTGTTGAAAGACTGAAAGAAAAAGGTCTCTTCTGTTGAAAGACTGAAAGAAAAAGGTCTCTTCTGTTGAAAGACCGAAAGAAAAAGGTCTCTTCTCTTGAAAGACCGAAAGAAAAAGGTCTCTTCTGTTGAAAAACCAAAAGAAAAAGGTCTCTTCTGTTAAAAGACCGAAAGAAAAAGGTCTCTTCTGTTGAAAGACCGAAAGAAAAAGGTCTCTTCTGTTGAAAGACCGAAAGAAAAAGGTCTCTTCTGTTGAAAGACTGAAAGAAAAAGGTCTCTTCTGTTGAAAGACTGAAAGAAAAAGGTCTCTTCTGTTGAAAGACCGAAAGAAAAAGGTCTCTTCTCTTGAAAGACCGAAAGAAAAAGGTCTCTTCTGTTGAAAAACCAAAAGAAAAAGGTCTCGTCTGTTGAAAGACCGAAAGAAAAAGGTCTCTTCTGTTGAAAGACCGAAAGAAAAGTCTTTTCTGTTGAAAGACCGAAAGAAAAAGGTTTTTTCTGTTGAAAGACCGAAAGAAAAAGGTCTCTTCTCTTGAAAGACCGAAAGAAAAAGGTCTCTTCTGTTGAAAGACCGAAAGAAAAAGGTCTCTTCTGTTGAAAGACCGAAAGAAAAAGGTCTTCTGTTGAAAGACCGAAAAAAGGTCTTCTGTTGAAAGACCAAAAGAAAAAGGTCTCTGCTGAAAGACCGAAAGAAAAAGGTCTCTTCTGTTGAAAGACCGAAAGAAAAAGGTCTCTTCTGTTGAAAGACCGATGACATGTTATTGTGATGAATGGGTTATCTGTATATGCAACGCTGGGTAAACTTTGTGCAGGCTTGGGCTTCAAATAACTCGAATGTTTACTGTAGTTTTGGGAAACATTTGATGGAGCCCAAGTAGTTATAGGATTAAGTATTAAGAAAGCTGAAGTATTAAGAGTAATAAGTTGTTGTACAGTAGCAGTAATAGTAATAGCATTAGTAGTAGTGATGGTGGTGGTAGTAGTAGTAGTAATAGTAATAGTAATAGTAATAGTAGCAGTAGCAGTAGTAGTAGTAGTAGTCATAGCAGCTGCAATAGTAGTAGACATGGCAACTGCGTAGTGGTGGGAAAATATGCAGCAGCAGCAGCAGCAGCAGCAGCAGCAGCAGCAGCAGCAGTAGTAGTAGTAGTAGTAGTAGTAGTAGTAGTAGTAGTAGTAGTAGTAGCAGCTGCAGCAGCAGCAGCAGCAGCAGCAGCAGCAGCAGCAGCAGCAGCAGTAGCAATAACAACAACAACAACAGTAGTAGCAAGAGTAGAAACAGCATTAGTATCAACAAAACCAAACACCGAGAGCAGCGCCAC
>NC_091554.1:4632218-4634718 GCF_042767895.1 Penaeus vannamei
TCTTTCCCAGACGAATTCTTCCGTAGTTCCCCCTATACAAGGCAATCACAAGGAGTCTTAGGCACCGAGATACGCACGAAACACACTCGCCATCCAACCGCCGTGGCTTCGACACTGAGTGGGCACTGCAATAAGGCACCGTTGCCGGGTTAACACTGCACCAGTTATCAGGTTATCGTCAGTTATCAGGTTATCGTCAGTTATCAGGTTATCGTCAGTTATCAGGTTATCGGAATTTATCAGGTTATCGGAATTTATCAGGTTATCGTCAGTTATCAGGTTATCGGAATTTATCAGGTTATCGGAATTTATCAGGTTATCGTCAGTTATCAGGTTATCATCAGTTATCAGGTTATCATCAGTTATCAGGTTATCGGAATTTATCAGGTTATCGTCAGTTATCAGGTTATCGTCAGTTATCAGGTTATCGGAATTTATCAGGTTATCATCAGTTATCAGGTTACCGTCAGTTATCAGGTTATCGTCAGTTATCAGGTTATCGTCTACGCACCACACAAGCCTAAACTATAACGCTCACTCAACCAATGCTTTCTTAAAGGCACGCAATCTTCCCTTCCCACTGCAGGCACTTCGAACGAGGTCACTTGAGAGTAGTTTCAAATAATTCCTTTTTGCATTAAGTCATATCCCGTTACCATTGGAAAGCGGAACGTGTGAGAACATAAATAACCGCTGCTTATACTTTGAAACCCGTGCATTCAAAAGGGTGTGTCTGTTCGCGTCATAACAAAATGTAAAACACACAATACTCCTTGTAATGTCGCGGCTTCGAATCAGTTTTCGCGAGTTGGAAAAAACGTTTCACAATCGGAAAAAACGTTTCACAGTCGGAAAAAACGTTTCACAGTCGGTAAAAAACGTTTCACAGTCGCTAAAACGTTTCACAGTCTGAAAAAACGTTTCACAGTCGGAAAAAAAACGTTTCAGAAACAGTCTTCGAAAAGTTTCCTCAATCTCCATCCACCGGAAAGATAACTCTGTGTCATCTTCCTCCGGATAAACGATCTGTTATCTTAATCATGCTATTATCTTCGTGGGGTCCGGATGCGCTTCCCAAACAAGAGTAACCAGAAGCTCTTGCGAAGTCAGAAGAGCTAATTAACGTTAAGGCTAATTAACGCCGGTACAGTTGTCCTCCCTTGTGGCTTCCTTCTTGAAAGTTTCTTCTCTCAGGCCGGTTCTTTTGGTGACGAAGGAGTCTGGAAAGGGAGATGGTAAAGATTAGATGCTGCGAGGTTTAGTAAAGATATTTGAAGTCATTTTTTCTGCGAATATTTCAGACTGTGCAGGCATTACCTTAGCTAGTTGTATTTTCATGTGCGTTAAATATGTTGAGGCATCAGTCACAACAATCACATTTTATTATAAAAGAGTATAATACATCACAAGAAGCACTATTTAATAGCTACTAAATTATATATACTTATATATACACATATGTGTGTGTGTTTGTATACACACACATATATATACATATATATGCACATATATAAATACATATATCTATATATATACATATACATATATATATACATATGTATGTATGTATGTGCATATATACATACATGCATACATACATACATACATGCATGCATGCATGCACACATACACACACACACACACACACACACACACACACACACACACACACACACACACACACACACACACACACACACACAATATATATATATATATATATATATATAACTGTATATATATGTATATATATATATATATATATATATATATATATATGCATGAGAGTGTAACGCTATATGAAATGGAATGTTCCAGTATTTCAGAATTTACGTTCGTGTCATTTAATCTTTCATAAGGTCGACAACGTTTCCAAACTAAAAATGCCAGTTATAAATTCCAAATTTCAGAGTGATATCCTGTTTTCATTTGTCAGATTTTGGCCGAAACATGACGAGCATTGCATACTAAAATCCCCTCCACTATATATTGAATTTCTGCCTTTGCTGTGCTAGCCGCCACTTCCACTATGGCTCTGATAACTTTAACGTATATCCTCATTTCGCTATTAATAACCACCCAACAAGCCAATACCAATAAATCGATCATTCCAATTATAATAACACTGATAATAACCTGAGTGTTATTGCTTCTTCAAAGTAATTGTCTATATCGGTATCTGATTTCTAACTAGGTACCATGATCAGGCTTCAATAATTTAATTCACTTAGAGAGAAATTCAATCCAATTCTAAACATACTTAAATTGGGCAATCGAGCTTCTAATAACCACATTATACTGTAGTTTGTCCTCAACCCAGACGGTGGATGGCAACCTCACCTGACTCTAAATACAATTTATTCTTTATCTAAATATATCAACATCCAGTTCTGTTTTTCTTTCTTTTCCACATCATATAATGAGACAGAGGGAATGCAATTTAATATGGGAAAAAATATATGATACAGACAAACATACACGTTTCCCGCTCTGAATTGAT
>NC_091554.1:4639718-4644718 GCF_042767895.1 Penaeus vannamei
TCTGTCTCTCTCTCTCTCTCTCTCTCTCTCTCTCTCTCTCTCTCTCTCTCTCTCTGTCTCTCTCTCTCTCTCTCTCTCTCTCTCTCTCTCTCTCTCTCTCCTTCTTCTTCTTCTTCATCGACTTCTTCTCTTACTTAATTACTTTCTGTTCTTCCCGCTATCAAACTTTTTAAAACTTTTACTCCACATCTGTGTTTTTTCTTCTTCCGCCTTTCGTCTCCTTCCGAATGCGGAGATAAAAGAAAAAAAAAGAGAGAAAGAAACACGTTGTAAATATCTTCATTTTACCTTAAAACTAGTCAACCAGTTTTCCGACCACTTGGGGGGGGGGAGGGGGGGAGGCGAGCATTATCTTGTCCAAAATCGGGGTGTCGGGTTGAATACAGATCGATTTTTTTTTCTGTTCTTGTCTCTTCTCTTCTCTTCGTTTCTCTTTTTTTCGTTTGTTTGTTTGTTTGTTTTTTGTTTTTTTTTCCATCTGTTTCTCTTCCTTTCATTTCCTTTCCCTTCCCTACCCTTCGTTCCTTTCCTTTCCTTTCCTTTCCTTTCCTTTCCTTTCCTTTCCTTTCCTTTCCCTTTCCTTGCCTTTCCCTTCCCTTCCCTTCCCTTCCCTTCCCTTCCCTTCCCTTCCTTTCCCTTCCTTTCCCTTCCTTTCCCACCCCTTCCTTTCCATTTCCTCTCCTTCTCTCTCATGGGTGAAAAAAAATGTTCTACAAGCTATAAGTTCCAGGTACGTGGCTAAATGTATACATGTGTGTGTGTGCGTGTGCGTGTGCGTGTGCGTGTGCGTGTGCGTGTGCGTGTGCGTGTGTGTGTGTGCGTGTGCGTGCGTGTGCGTGTGCGTGCGTGCGCGTGTGTGCGTGCGTGCGCGTGTGTGCGTGCGTGCGCGTGTCGTGTGCGTGTGCGTGCGTGCGTGCGGGAGTGCGTGTGTGCGTGCGCGCTACCTAAACCACAACCTCCTTTGTAGAACCACAACATAATAAAAAATCAACAGAAACATTCATAAGAATACCGACGGCATCAGTAAAAAAAAAAAAAAAAAAAAAAAAGTCCACACTCCCTGCTGCAAGTCGCATCGTTACCAACCGCGCGCGAGAGCCAACGACCATGGCACAAAACCGCGGCAAATTACATGCAATTAGCGTCATGCATTGGCCACTCCTTGTCCTCGCGCATGCATGATACTGCCGCTTGCATGGCTTAATCGCACGGAGAGAGGAAGTGGGGGCGGGATATGCATCTCAGTGTGGATATATTTCTCACTCGTCCTTTTTTTTCTCTCTCTCTTTATATATATATATATATATATATATATATATATATATATATATATATATATATATATATATATATATATATATATATGTGTGTGTGTGTGTGTGTGTGTGTGTGTGTGTGTGTGTATATATATATATATATATATATATATATATATATATATATATATATATATATATACATATATACATATATATAAATGCACACACACACACACACACACACACACACACACACACACACACACACACACACACACACACACACACACACACACATACGTGTGAGTGCAAAGGTGCATGCACATATGTATATATAGTATGATAAATCACACTTGCATGCAGGCTTATCTGCAAATATAAATGTGTCTGCGCATGAATTTATAAATCTAAGCATCATTCACACCTTCCCCCCATCACCCACACCCCGACGCTTGCCCCACCCCCTACCCCCACCCCAACGCTTGCACCCCCACCCCCACCTTACACTCTCCCACCCCCCTCAACGCTTGCCCCCTCACCCCCACCCCAACGCTTGCCCCCACCCCACCCCAACGCTTGCCCCCACCCCCACCCCAGCGCTGGCCCTCTCCCACCCCAACCCCAACGCTTGCCTCCTCCCACCCCACCCTAACACTTGCACCCCCACCCCTGCACCCCCACCCCAGCACCCCCACCCCCACCCCAACGCTTGCCCCACCCCCACCCCAGCGCTGGCCCCCCACCCCAACCCCAACGCTTGCCCTCCACCCCCACCCCACTTGCACCCCCCACCCCAGCACCCCCATCCCACCCCAACGAGCCCCCCCACCCCCACCCCAACGCTTGCACCCTCCCCACCCCACCTTACACTCTCCCCCACCCCACCCCAACCCTACCCCACCACCACCTTACCTCTTCCCCCCACCCCAAAGCTTGCCCATACCCCACCCCAACGCTTGCACCCCCCACCCCCACCCCAACGCTTGCACCCCCACCACCCCACCCCCCTTTCGCCCTAATTACCTCCATTCACCCCTCGATTTCCTCCGACCAAAACAACAATGCCCTGGACACTTACGGATCGGAAAATTCCCCCGCGCTCGCCCTGCGCTCGCCGGTCAGTAATTCCACTCGATAATGACACGGAATTAATGATAATAATTTAGCAGGTCCAGCGAGAGGGGAAAAAAAGAGGGGGGGGGGGCGGGGGGGGGATGGAGTCACTGACCGAAGTTCCGGAATATAACCTTGCTTCCGGTTCCGTCCGGTCAAGGTTCGAGGGGTCGCCGCTAGGGGCGCTGGGGGATGCACTTTGGTGAGTGAGTGCATGAGAGTGAGTGAGTGAGAGGGAGAGAGTGTGTGTGTTAGTGTGTGTGTGTGTGTGTGTGTGTGTGTGTGTGTGTGTGTGTGTGTGTGTGTGTGTGTGTGTGTGTGTGTGTGTGTGTGTGTGTGTGTGAGTGAATCGGTGCGTGTGAGGAGTTGTGTGTGAAATGTGAGTGAGTGAGTGTGTGTGTGTGTGTGTGTGTGTGTGTGTGTGTGTGTGTGTGTGTGTGTGTGTGTGTGTGTGTGTGTGTGTGTGTTTGTTGAAAGGGTGAGTGAGTAAGTGAGTGTGAAAGAGGGAGCGAGCGAGCCAGCGAATGTTTGTATATAAAAATTCGAGTACATTCATATCCACATTCCCTTCTCATCAAAAACAAACAAACAAAAAAACACACAACACACACTTCCCCTCAAAACAAACCAACAAACGGTGAAATATGAAAAAAAAAAAAAACACCACTATGTCTCCTCTACGTACTTATTCCAGAGTACCGCGTCCGTATCCGCCTGTGTGCATCAGTGTGTTCGTTTCGCTGCCTTCGCCCGCGACTTAAGACTCTCTGGCCTTGACGGAAATCTTGAATGTAAACAAACGGACGCAGGTTGTTGGTTCTTATGAGTGGGGATCGTTGTTTGTGTGTGTAAGAGGGCGGAAAGGAGGAGAGAGAGAGAGAGAAGGAAGGAGAATGGGAAAAATGGGGAGAAGAAGAAAGGAGAATAGGGGAAATGGGGTGAGGGGGAAGAAGAGGAATAGGGAAATAGGAAGGGGAATAGTGAAAAGGGAAGAGGAAGAAGGAAGGGGAATAGGGAAAAGGAGAGAGGGAGAAGGAAGGGGAATAGAGAAAATGGGGAGAGAGGGGGAATGGGGAGAAAATGAGGGAAAGAGGGAAGAAAATAAATCAGAAGGAGGAGAATAAGGAAAAGAGAAGAGGGAGGAGGAAGCAGAAAGGGAGAGAATAGAGAGAAGTGACAAAGAGATGGAAAAGAGAGAAATGGGAAGAAAGAGAGAGAGAAAAATGAAAAATAAAAAGAAGAGACGGCAAAACTGAGATTGGATCACGAGAGAGAGAGAGAAAAAAAAGGAAAGAGAGCGGAGAAGAAAAGAGAGAAAGACAATAATGATAATATCGAGGTCGAGAGACTCTATTCACTCCCTCCCCCTCCTCCTCCTCCTCTTCTTCTTCTTCTTCTTCTTCTTCTTCTTCTTCTTCTTCTTCTTCTTCTTCTTCTTCTTCTTCTTCTTCTTCTTCTTCTTCTCCCCCGTCTTTTTCTTTTTCTTTTTCTTTTTCTTTTTCTTTTTTCTTTTTCTTTTTCTTTTTCTTTTTTCTTTTTCTTTTCTTTCTTTTTCTTTCTTTTTCTTTCTTTTTTTTTTCTTTTCTTCTTCCTCTCTTCCTTCTTCTTCTTCTTCTTCTTCTCCTCCTCCTCCTCCTCCTCCTCCTCCTCCTCCTCCTCCTCCTCCTCCTCCCTCCTTCTCCTTCTCCTTCTCCCTTCTCCTTCTCCTCCTCCTTCTCCTTCTCCTTCTCCTTCTCCTTCCTCTCCTTATTTTCCTTCTTCTCCTTTTTCTCCTTTTTCTCCTTCCTCTCTTTCTTCTCTTTCTTCTCCTTCTCCTCCTTCTTCTTCTTCTCTTCTTCTTCTTCTTCCCTTCTTCTATCATGTTTAGTACTCTCTTTCCTGTCTTGTTCCATTGTCTTTCTGTCTGGGTCCACCACACTCGCTCCTGCTAACGGATATCATTAGCCTTTGTGAACTCTGTCTGTCTGGCTGGCTGGCTTTCTGTGTGTCTGTCTAACTGTCTGTCTAATTATCTCTGGCTGTCTGTCTGTCTTTCTGTGTGTCTGTCTGTGTCTGTCTAACTGTCTGTCTGTCTGTCTTTTTGTGTCTGTCTATGTCTGTCTAACTGTCTGTGTCTGTCTGTCTGTCTTTTTGTGTGTCTATGTCTGTCTAACTGTCTGTGTCTGTCTGTCTGTCTTGTTGTGTCTGTCTTTCTGTCTTCCTTTCTGTGTCTGTCTGTCTGTCTTTCTGTGTCTGTATGTCTGTCTGATGGAATTATTGTCTGTGGTCTCGTCTTGATAACTCTGTTTTACTTGTCGTTTTGTGTCCCTTTGATTTTTTATGTCTGTTTTATATCTCTCTTGTTTTTGTCCTCTTTCTTTTTCTCTTTCTCTTCCTTCCTTTCTCTTTTTCTCTTTCTCTTCCTTCCTTTTTCTTTTTATCTTTCTCTTTCTCTTCCTTCCTTTCTCTTTTTCTCTTTCTCTCTACCTCCCTTCCCCTTTCCTCCTCCCCTCCCCCTCATCCTTCCCTCTCTCCTCCACCCCTCCCACTCCCCTCATCCTTCCCTCTCTCTCTCCTCCCACTCCCACTCATCCTTCCCTCTCCTTCACCCCTCCCCCTCCCACTCATCCTTCCCTCTCCCTCACCCCC
>NC_091554.1:4662218-4674718 GCF_042767895.1 Penaeus vannamei
TCTCCCTCTCCATCACCCTCTCCCTCTCCCTCTCCTTCCTTCCCTTTTCCCTCTTCCTCTCCTTCCTTCCCCTCTCCCTCCCCCTCTTCATCACCCTCTCCCTCTCCTTCCTTCCCCTCTCCCTCCCTCCTCTTCATCTTCATCTCATGCACAAGTCCATTTGCAGGTTGGCCTTTAAGATGAGCGACTCGGGGGAGGAAGACAACGAATGGGAAAAAGAGGAAGAGAGAGATGAAGAGGAAGAAAAGAAAACAGATGAATAGCTGGAGAAGGAAGAAGAAAAGGAGGAGGAGGGAGATGAAGAGAAAAAAGAGGAAGAGGAAGAGGGAGATGAAAATGAAGAAAAAGAGGAGGAAGGAGATGAAGAGGAAGAAGAGAAAACAGATGAAGAGGAGGAGAAGGAAGAAGAAAATGAGGAGGAGGGAGGCGAAGAGGAAGACAAAGGGGAAGAAGAGAAAGAAGAGGAAAAAGATGAATAGGAAGGGAAGGAAGAAGAAGATGGGGAGTAGGGAGATGAAGAGAAAAAAAAAGAGGAAGAGGAAGAGTGAGATGAGGAGAAAGAGGAAGAGGGAGATGACAATGAAGAAAAAGAGGAGGAAGGAGATGAAGAGGAAGAAAAAAAAGGAGGGAGATGAAGAAGAAATATAAGAGGAGGAGGGAGACGAAGAGGAAGGCAAAGGGGAAGAAGATGAAGAGAAAGACGAGAAAACAGACGAATAGGAGAAAGAGGGAATGAAGGGAGGAGGAAGAGGAAAAGATAAGAGAAAGACGAAAAGCACGAGCAAGAGGAGGAAACTAAACGGAGAACATGAGTAAGAACATGAGGAAGGAAGAGAAAACAAAAACAAAAAAAAATGGAAAATGAGAGGCAGATGAATAAACACGTATAAACTCCGTCTCTTTCTTCTCCCTCTCTCTCGCTCTCCCTTTCTACTTCCCTCACAACTTCCTTCCTCTCCTCTCTCCCTTTCTTCCTTTCCTTCTTCCTTCTTCTTTTCCCTCACTCTCATCATCTCTCCCTCTCTCCAACTCTCCTTTTCCTTATCTCTTTTCACCTATCCTTCCCTCTCTTCCTCCTCCTCCTCCGACCCATCTTTCCCTATACTTCTCCCTCTCCCTCTCCCCTCCCCCCCCCTCTCTCCCTCTCTCTCCTCTACCCTTCCCCTCTCTCTCCCTCTACCCTTTCCCCTCCCCCCTCCCTCTCTCCTTCTAACCCTCCCATCTCCCTCTCCCTCTCCTTCTCTCTCTCTCCCTCTCCCTCTACCTCTCCCTCTCCCTTCTCCCCCTCCTCCCCTCTCCCTCTCCTTCTCTCTCCCTCTCCCTCCCTCTCCCTTAACCACTCATTCATTCAAGGTTCAAGTCATCCTCATCACCCATGTATAAGCTCATCCTCCATGAAATGATTTCAAGTGGCTGAGGAAGAGAAGTCCCCCTCGACAAGCCAGTTACGGAGAGCAATAGATGACGTAAGAATATTCATTTGCCTTGAAATACGTACTGTGCGTATACACTGTACCGTAGAGTCACGGATAGAGAGTGTAGCTTCGAAGTGACCCTAGCTCAGTTCTAAGTCTGTTTCTGTTTCTGTTTCTCTCTCTCTCTCTCTCTCGCTCTCGCTCTCGCTCTCGCTCTCTCTCTCTCTCTCTCTATCTATCTATCTATCTATCTAACTAACTCTTTTCCTCTCTCTCTCTCTCTCTTCCTCTCTCTCTCTCTCTCTTCCTCTCTCTCTCTCTCTTTTCCTTTCTCCCTCTCCCTCTTCCTCTCCCTCTCCCTCTTCCTCTCCCTCTCCCTCTTCCTCTCCCACTCCCCCTCCCTCTCCCTCTTCCTCTCCCACTCCCACTCCCTCTCCCCCTTCCACTCCGTCTCTTTCCATATCCCTAATTTATTTCATCTCCATTTAGAAATGAATATAAAACACGTTTGACTAGAGGCTTGACCGGAAATGAACGTCTATACATACATACATACAAACTTACCGTTACATACCATAAATACATACACTTATTTTTTTGTTGAACTACACCTGCACTTAAATACAGACATGCTTAAAGTGTCTGTGTATACTGCACATACTTACAATACACTTAAAAGAGTATACATGGGAATATTGATAGGACATACAGATATAGACTCATAATACACCTATATGAGTATACAAGCAAGTATTGATAGGACATACAGATATAGACTCACAATACACCTATATGAGTATACATGCAAGTAATGATAGGACATACAGATACAGATGTGTTATATGTTATACAAATGAGGGCAGATCAAACACTAAAATATTTCCATGAAATATTGACAATAGAAACGATTTCGTTGTTTGTTTTAAGCAAGAGCAATCGGAATGGTAATTGCAATATTAGCAATACCAATAAAAAGAACAGCAACAATAATGATAATAATAATAATAATAATAACGATAATAATAATAATAATAATAATAATAATAATAATAATAATAACAGTAGTAGTAATAATAATGATAAATAACAAAAAAACAATAGCAACAACAAAATAATAATAATAACTATAGTACAATATAATAACAATGATACTGATAACGAAATAATAATGATAACAATAATATCAGGAGGAATAACACCAACAATAATAACAATAATACGAATAAAACAGATATATCATCATCATTAAAGAAAAAAAGGAGTTATAATATGAACCGAAAACACAACCCCTTCCCCCCTCCTCCCCTCCCCCCCCCCCCTTTTCTCTCTCTCCCCAGCCTTTCATTTCCTGCAATCGCCTGATCCCGGTGATTGGCATAATCAGAAGTTGATGATTAGGGGGCGTGGCTCCTTAACACGATTGGCGAAGCAGCCTAGTCGGGTAGAATGATTGACAGTTAGTATAGTGATTAACATAAGTTTGTGATGAATAGGTCTTGAATTGAATAAAAAAAAAAAAAAAAAAGAAAAGAAAAAGAAAATTCAAAATTAATGGCGTCTTGTAATTTCAAAGTTGTTCGAATAAAGTGATTTCATTTTTTTATTGGAAGTTGACGGTTATTTTAATCAAACTCGAGATTTTTTTTTTTTTTTTTTTTTTTTTTTTTAGATTAAATGCGTCCAAAATTCAAAAGCTATTTAAATTTCGGCATTACAAAGGAATGGAACCCCCCCCACCCCCCCCACCCCCACCCCCTCCTCTACACACACGTAAGTAGGCTGGAAAAAAAATCGCTCTTTTAAGCGTGAACTGCTACACATTCACAAGTGTAGGCCCACATCTGGCGCGTTCTCTCTCTCTTTCTCTCTTTCTCTCTCTCTCTCTCATCTCTCTCTTTCTTTCTCGCTCTCTCTCTTTCTTTCTCGCTCTCTCTCTCTCTCTCTCTCTCGCTCTCTCTCTCTCTCTCTCGCCCTCTCTCTCTCTCTCGCTCTCGCTCTCGCTCTTTCTCTTTCTCTCTCTCGCTCTCTCTTTCTCTCTCTCTCGCTCTCTCTTTCTCTCTCTCTCGCTCTCTCTTTCTCTCTCTCTCTCTCTCTCTCTTTCTCTCTCGCTCTCTCTCTTTCTCTCTCTCTTCCTTTCCCCCTTCCTCTCCCCCCCTCCGTCTCCCTCTCCCTCTCCCTTTCCGACCACTCCCTCTGGCACTACTCCATCTCCCACCACTTCTCTCCCTCTACCATCACTCCCACTCCTTCTCCCATACACCAAAACAAGAAAGAAAAAATAAAACTCAGGCTACAAACTCAAAATAATTAAATACTATAAATCGTAATCTTGATCGACCTCGAACCCGGGGCAGTGTTACAGTACACACTTAATCGAATTACTCCATCAGTTCCCCCACCCCACCCCACCCCTCCCCCTCGCCCCTCCCCCTCGCCCCCCTATCCCCCTCCCCCCTCCCGCCCCACTATCCCCCTCCCGCCCCCTCCCCCTCGCCCCCTATCCCCCTCTTTTTTGAGCCTCTACTGCCATTTCCCTCAGGGCGCTCTGCCACCCCCTAGTGAGGTGCGGTGGGAGGGACA
This sequence comes from Penaeus vannamei, assembly GCF_042767895.1. Classification (NCBI taxonomy): domain Eukaryota; kingdom Metazoa; phylum Arthropoda; class Malacostraca; order Decapoda; family Penaeidae; genus Penaeus; species Penaeus vannamei. Next base: position 4,666,214 of record NC_091554.1, read on the forward strand.
TGTGCTTCAGACACTTCCACACATGTCCGTGTTTCGGTGCACTTTAAATCTACGACATTTCTGTCCGTCGCTCTAAAAAAAAAAAAAAAAAAAAAAAATACGAATTTGATTTACAGCTAAACGAGTCTTGAACAAATATGCATATTCTTTTCTTTCCAATATGAAATTTAAAAAAAACAATGCATTTTCTTCCCCTAAACTTCCCCGCTTTGTTAAAGTATCGAAGTCCCCCCCGCCCCCCCTATTACTCCACCCTCCCCCCCCCCCCCACCTAAAACCCTGTTTCCGCTCGAGTCGTGATTCTTCCCAACAGATGGCAGCACCGCGTCGCCCGTGCCGCAAGTGCCGGTAATGGCTTCATTTCGGCCAATCATCAGAAGGTACGGAAAATTGCCCCTCCCCCCCCCCCCCCTCCCCTTATGATGTGTCCCAGATCGCATCCTGATTTGCTTATATTGCCAAACTAATTCCGTTTTTGTGTGTATGTGTGTGTGTGTGAGTGCGTTTTTTTTTTTTTTTTGCGTGTGTGCGTGCGTGCGTTTTTTTTTGTATATATGTGTGTGTGTGTGTGTGTGTGTGTGTGTGTGTGTGTGTGTGTGTGTGTGTGTGTGTGTGTGTGTGTGTGTGTGTGTGTGTGTGTGTGTGTGTCTGTGTATGTGTGTGTGTATGTGTGTATATATATGTGTGTGTGTATGTGTGTGTGTATGTGTGTATATATGTGTGTGCGTATTTATTTTTTTGTGTGTGGGTGAGAGGGGTAAATGGTGTGTGTGTGGGGGGGGGGGGATGTGTTCTGCCGGTCGACGAAGCTATCTGACTAATATTCCATTCTTTAATTTAGGGATTAGTCTATTTGTCTGGCCATATATTTTACTCTATCGGTCTATTTATTTGTTTACCCAACGTTTATCTATCGTCTTATCTATGTTTACATTTTTATTTGTCTATACAACTATATTCATATTTTTCGTATCACACACACACACTCAGCCACCCTACCCCTCACACACACACACACACACACACACACACACACACACACACACACACACACACACACACACACACGCACACACGCACACACACACACACACACACACACACACACACACACACACACACACACACACACACACACACACACACACACACACACACACACACACCGACACCCACCCACCCACCCACACACACACACACACACACACACACACACACACACACACACACACACACACACACACACACACACACACACACACACACACACACACACAACCCTACACACCACCACCCTCTCTCTCTCTCTCTCTCACCCCCACCCCCCCACACACATAAAACCACCCCCCACCCCACCCCCACCCCACCCCATACATCACCCCCGCCTCAAAGATACATAAATAATTCCCAACCCACTCCAGCCCCTATATTTAATCCCCCGTTGATACTGCAATATGAAGGACCCACGGAATATCCTATGCAGGCTTCTAACAGGACTTTCTACTTTATGTCTCTAGGAAATCTCTCATATTTTTATCCATTTGAGATGTTTTTTTTTCGTTATTTATTTTTATATTTTTTATTTTTCGTTTTTTCTTTTTCCATCTTTCGTTTTCCCTTTTTCTTTCCTTTTTTCTTTTTTATCTTTCTTTTTTTCTTTTTCGTTGTTTTTCTTTCTTTCTTTTTCTTTTTCTTACTTTCTTTTTGTTCTTTTTCTTTCTTTTTTTCATGTTTTTTCTTTCTTTCCTTCTTTCTTTTCTTATCCTTTTTTTCCTTTTCTTTCTTTCCTTCTTTCTTTACGACACTAATCAGTAACACTATCGAAAAAATGGCATTTGATTCATTAATTCTTCAGAGAAGGCCGTCGCTGCTGACCCTGTCTACTCGCCAAAGCTGACTTTAATTTTTTTTAAGCTGACTTTAATTTTTAAAAAGCTGACTTTAATTTTTAAAAAGCTGACTTTAATCTAAAAAAAAAGAAGCTGACTTTAATTTGAAAAAAGAAGCTGACTTTAATTTGAAAAAAGAAGCTGACTTTAATTTAAAAAAGAAGCTGACTTTAATTTAAAAAAGAAGCTGACTTTAATTTGAAAAAAGAAGCTGACTTTAATTTTAAAAAGAAGCTGACTTTAATTTAAAAAAGAAGCTGACTTTAATTTAAAAAAAGAAGCTGACTTTAATTTTTAAAAAGAAGCTGACTTTAATTTTAACAAAGAAGCTGACTTTAATTTAAAAAAGAAGCTGACTTTAATTTAAAAAAAAGAAGCTGACTTTAATTTTTAAAAAGAAGCTGACTTTAATTTTAACAAAGAAGCTGACTTTAATTTTTAAAAAGAAGCTGACTTTAATTTTAACAAAGAAGCTGACTTTAATCTTTAAAAAAGCTGACTTTAATTTTTAAAAAAAGAAGCTGACTTTAATTAAAAAAAAAGCTGACTTTAATTTTAAAAAAGAAGCTGACTTTAATTTTTTTTAAAGCTGACTTTAATTTTAACAAAGAAGCTGACTTTAATCTTTAAAAAAGCTGACTTTAATTTTTTTTTAAAAGAAGCTGACTTTAATTTTAAAAAAGAAGCTGACTTTAATTTAAAAAAGAAGCTGACTTTAATTTAAAAAAGAAGCTGACTTTAATTTTAAAAAAGAAGCTGACTTTAATTTTTTTTAAAGAAGCTGACTTTAATTTTAAAAAAGAAGCTTACTTTAATTTTTAAAAAAGAAGCTGACTTTAATTTGAAAAAAGAAGCTGACTTTAATTTTTAAAAAGAAGCTGACTTTAATTTTAAAAAAGCAGCTGACTTTAATTTTAAAAAAAGAAGCTGACTTTCATTTTTAAAAAGAAGCTGACTTTAATTTTAAAAAAGCAGCTGACTTTAATTTTAAAAAAAGAAGCTGACTTTAATTCAAAAAAAGAAGCTGACTTTAATTCAAAAAAAGAAGCTGACTTTAATTTTTAAAAAGAAGCTGACTTTAATTTTTAAAAAGCAGCTGACTTTAATTTTAAAAAAGAAGCTGACTTTAATTTTTAAAAAGAAGCTGACTTTAATTTTTAAAAAGCAGCTGACTTTAATTTTAAAAAAAGAAGCTCACTTTAATTTTAAAAAAGAAGCTGACTTTAATTTAAAAAAAGAAGCTGACTTTAATTTTAAAAAAGCAGCTGACTTTAATTTTAAAAAAAGAAGCTCACTTTAATTTAAAAAAAGAAGCTGACTTTAATTTTAAAAAAGAAGCTGACTTTAATTTTAAAAAAGAAGCTGACTTTAATTTCAAAAAAGAAGCTGACTTTAATTTAAAAAAGAAGCTGACTTTAATTTTAAAAAAAGAAGCTGACTTTAATTTAAAAAAAAAGAAGCTGACTTTAATTTAAAAAAGAAGAAGCTGACTTTAATTTCAAAAAAGAAGCTGACTTTAATTAAAAGAAGTTAGTGATACTGACTAAGTTGCTGACCCAGGCTACTCGCAGAAGCAAAAGTTAATTATAAGAAGTTAATGAAATTGAATAGGTTGCTGACTACCGGTGTGAAGCGTGTGATATCAGAATAATTATTTTCCGTTTTTTTTTTTTTCTTTTCCTTCTTTCTCCCTTTTACATTGTTTTTTTTTTCTTCTTTTTTTCTTTTTTTTTGTCTCTTTCTAAGACACAGATCGTATGATATGGAACTTCTAACCAAAAAATGTATATTTTTAAATACTATCTTTAACAATTTCTATTTCGGGATAATATTAAGTTTTATGTCAATACCTTAATATAGTGACTAAATCTAGAGTATTGAAATGGGTTGAAAAATACCGTCTTTTTTAATTAACAATTTCTTCCCTGTCATGGAATCCATTACATTTAACAAAAGACGGAATACAAATAACACAATATTTGTTATGTTTTGTTTTACATTATTTTTCTACATTGTTGTGTATGTTTCGATTCGTATTTGAATATAACTATTCATATACACAAAACATATATACAGCAATGTATGTATATATATAAAACATATAAAATAGTGTAATTTTCTTCCGACATTTCTTAAATGTAATAAATTCCCTGAGTGTCAAGAAATTGTAAAAAAAAAAAAAAAAAGTATTTTTCAACAAATTTCAATACTATGGATCCTTTTAGCCACTATAATAAAAAAATCTTTCCACATGCGATTCTCATTCTGGAACTCAAGTACACGTTAAGAGAGGCAAGGATCCTTAAGTGGCCAGAGAGGGAGAGAAAGGGGTCAGAGAGGGAGAGAAAGGGGTCAGAGAGGGAGAGAAAGGGGTCAGAGAGGGAGAGAAAGGGGTCAGAGAGGGAGAGAAAGGGGTCAGAGAGGGAGAGAAAGGGGTCAGAGAGGGAGAGAAAGGGGTATTCTTTAAGGCAAGTTGAGATGAGAATAGACAGTACGTGTAAGTGTGTATATGCAGTGTACTGTGTGTATATGTGTATAAATTACATACTTGCAATTGTAATAGTAGTATGTATATACATATATATCGTAAACATATACATATATATACATATATATATATATATATATATATATATATATATATAGAGAGAGAGAGAGAGACAGAGAGAGAGAGAGAGGGAGAGAGAGAGAGAGAGAGAGAGAGAGAGGGAGGAAGGGAGGGAGGGAGGGAGGGAGGGAGAAAGAGAGAAAGAAAGAGAGAGAGAGAGAGAGAGAGAGAGAGAGAGAGAGAGAGAGAGAGAGAGAGAGAGAGAGAGAGAGAGAGAGAGAGAGATCGGAACGATACATGGTCGTGGGTGACAGCAAGGAATGCAATAACACGGGACGTAAAGAAAAGAAAAACAAAAATACAAAAGTGAAAATATCCGAAAAATACGAATCCATCATAACAAAAATCGTCAAATTATTTTCCCCCCAAAACAAACAATAAAATCATACAGCTGTAGTAATATTTTGAAACTACATTTTTTTTTTCATTCACTGTTGACAACATCGTTAATTTGAACTCTCTTTTCGGTGACAGAATTTCATCTTATATAACGTGAGAAGAATTAGGAAAACTTGCGATGAGATTAAAGAATTATGGCCTTTTTTCACCAGTTGTTTTGACCTTTTCCTTCTCCTGTTTCTCTTTTTCTCTCTTCTTCCCTTTCCTTGCTTGTATTTGCTTTCTTAATTCTGTCTATTTTTATTTCTGTCTTTGTCTGTCTCTGTGTCTATGTCTCTCCCTTTCCTTTTCCCTCTCCCTCCCTCCCTCCCTCCCTCCTTCTCCCTCTTTCTCCCTCCCTCCCTCTCTCTCTCCCACTCACTCCCTCCCTACCTCCCTTTCTTCTCCCTCCCTCTCTCCCTCTCCTTCCCTTCCTTCCTCCCCTCCTTCCTCCCCCCTCCTCCCCTTCCTCCTCCCCTCCTCCCTCTTTCACCCTTCCTCCCTTCCTCTCTCCTTCTCCCCTCCCTCCTTCTCCTTCTCCCTCCCCCTCCCCCCCCTCCCTCCCTCTCTCCTTCCCCCCTTTCTCCCTCCCTCCCTCCCTCCCTCTCCCTCTCCTTCTCTCTCTCTCCAATATATTCCAAGCAAAATGAGATCTATGGCAGACCAAATTGGATTGCCTCTTAATCTCCCACACACTAGAGTCTGTATTGGTGTCTTGGAGCACGGCATTCCCGACCTTATTGCATGACCTTTATCGCCCACTTCCCTGGCCGTTACGCTTAACACTGAGTGGTTAGGTGTGGGCCTATATACATATGTTTATGCATGAGTGTGTGTGTGTGTGTGTGTGTGTGTGTGTGTGTGTGTGTGTGTGTGTGTGTGTGTGTGTGTGTGTGTGTGTGTGTGTGTGTGCGTGTGTGTGTGTGTGTGTGTGTGTGTGTGTGTGTGTGTGTGTGTGTGTGTGTGTGTGTGTGTGTGTGCGTGCGTGCGTGCGTGCGTGCGTGCGTGCGTGCGTGCGTGCGTGCGTGTGTGTGTGTGTGCGCGCTATCATGATCTCCCAATTTTGTTGTTGTTGTCATTGTTATTGTTGCTCCCCTAGACCAGCATTTCTTAAACCTTTTCGCCCAGATCTCCCTCTCCCTCTCTCTCTCTCCCTCTCCCTCTCCACTCTTTTACCTCCTCTCCTTCTCTTCCTCTTCCGTCCACTCTCTCTCCTTCTCTCCTTCTTCCGTCCACTCTCTCTCTCTCCCTCTCTCCTCCTCTCCTTCTCTCCTCCTCTCCCTCTTCCGTCCACTCCTGTATGCATGGCGCTTCCACCTTCAACTTCAAAGTGAAAAAGTTCCCGGCTGGCCATGCATGAACGCTTTCAAAAAATGCAATATTGAGGAGTTCCGGTTGAAGCAAATCATGTTGTTGTTTTCCTTCTGTTCCTGGTGAAGCAAATTGCCTCTCTACAGCGATGGGAATATGGATTCATTAACGGCATATGGTGTGTCTCTCATGCTCACCCCTCTGAGAGCAATGGCTTTACACTCTAATGAAGTATTTGAAAGGAATGTGTATATAAAAAATATCCTTCTTGATTTTGGCGTAAGAAAATTTGAGAATAGAAACAGACTGAGAGGAAAAAAATACGATTTGTAAAGGGAACCGAGAGAGAAATGCCAATAAGTTTCGCCTCTCGAAATTATCTCCGAAATGTAATTTAGAAAAGTTCTATTCACGGCACTCTCTGTAACGTACTTCTGTTATCTTCGATCTCTGGACCAAATTGGGAACATCGATCATTCACGCATTCTATCGGAATAGTCTAGAAGCCGTGCCTGCGAGACGTGTGGAGAGATATTGTAAAACGATTATCATAATCGGCGGGAATAAATCTTTTCGCATTTCGCGCCAACAAGCCCTGCGCGTTCCCAAATGCCTAACCTAAAACAATATTATTTCCATTGTCGTCTAAAAGAAAGAATGATATAAATAATTGTGAGAAATATCGAAAAATAAAAATGGATAAATATTATTACTTTGACGTTTGGTTAGCTCATCTATAATTTTTCGCCACTGATAAAACTCGAAAGCCCCTGTGACGTCACCATCACCCCGCGCGCGCCAAGCCCCTCTTTCGCCGCTCGATCCAAAAAGGCGCCAATCTGCTCGTTGTCTTTCTCCCATCCAAGTGCCCTGCCTACTTGAATTCCTTTCCTCTCTTTTTTTTTCTCATTCTTTCTCTCCTTTTCCCCTCCCTCCGCCAAAACAAAGGAACCTCCCCGAGTCCTTCTTAACCTGCAATTCCCTCTATCAATGGCAAAATCACCAGCGGTATCAAAACAGCGCTCGACTGCAAACGTAGCGCCCAGCTCGTTTACGCTATTAAGGTCGAGCGAGCCGTTGGGGGAGAGTGGGAGGATCGACCTAACTGACCTCTCACCCCCCCTTACCCCCACGCGGACCGCTATGATGGCCCGGGAACGCGAGACAATGGGCCTTATCGACCGACTCGGGAGAAAATCGATCTGGTCTTGGGAGGTTTCGACGAGGGGAAAAGAAGGGGGGAGGGGGAGGGATGGGTAGATGAGGGAAGGGAAGGGAGATGTGGGGAGGGGGAGGGATGGGGAGATGAGGGAAGGGAAGGGAGATGTGGGGAGGGGAAGGGATGGGTAGATGAGGGAAGGGAAGGGAGATGTGGGGAGGGGAAGGAGAGGAAAGGGGGAAGGGGGAGAGATGGGAGAAGAGTGGTAGGGGAGGGAGGGGAGGTGGGGGAGGGAAAACAAAGGGGAGGGGAGGGGGAGCGGGAGGGAAAATGAAGGGAAGGAGGGGAGGGTGAAGGAAAACGAAAGGTAGGAAAGGAGAGGAGGGGAGGGAGGAGGGAAAACGAAGGGTAGGAAAACAGAGGAGAGGGAGGAGGAGGGAAAACGAAGGGTAAGGGGAAACGAAAGGTAGGAAAGGAGAGGAGGGGAGGGGGAGGGAAAACGAAGGGTAGGAAAACAGAGGAGAGGGAGGAGGAGGGAAAACGAAGGGTAAGGGGAAACGAAAGGTAGGAAAGGAGAGAAGAGAGAGGAATAAAGGAAAGACGAAGAATAGGAAGAAGGGGGTTGGGGCAGGAAAATCCAAGAGGGGGTTTAGAAGGGAGATGAAGTAAGGCAGTTGAGGGAGGGAGCTGAGGAAGGGGGGATGACGCTGAATTGGGGTGGAGGGAGGGAGGGAGGGGAGAGGGGACGGAAAACCCCGCTATGTTTATTGGAATGAAGGGGAGATTACGGTGGGTGGGGTGGAAAACTCCTGGCGGGGAGGCTAAGGGGTGGATGGGGCGTTATTTGCCTTTGGAGAGGGAGGAGGAAGAAAGGGGGGGGGAAGAGGGAGATGGGGGAATGAGGGGAAAAGGGAAAGAAAAATAACATAGGGTGGGGGTGGAGGAGGAGGAGGAGGAGGAGGTGGATGAAAGGAATGAGATAACTTGGATAGAGAGAGAGAGAGAGGTCTTTCTCGTTCTCCTTCTGTTCTTTAATTCCCCTTTCTTTCGAGCGCTTTCTCTCTTCTCGTTTCCCTCTCTTTGTTTCCCTTTCTCTGTTGAGTTCCCTTTCCGCCGTCCTCTCGCTTTTAATTTCCTCTCTCTCTCTCTCTCTCTCTCTC
>NC_091554.1:4679718-4692218 GCF_042767895.1 Penaeus vannamei
AAAGGAGGGGATGAGGGGAGGGGGAGGGGGGAGAAATCTTCCTTTTCTCCCCTTAATAAAGGTGAGGGGGAGGGGGAGGGGGAGGGAGGGGAGGAGAAATCTTCCCTTTTTTCCCCTTAATAAAGGAGGGGAGGGAGAGGGAGGGGGAGGGAGGGGAGGAGAAATCTTCCCTTTTCTCCCCTTAATAAAGGAGGGGGGTAGGGGAGGGGGAGAGAGGGGGGGAGAAATCTTCCCTTTTCTCCCCTTAATAAAGGAGGGGGGGAGGGGAGGGGGAGGGGGAGGGGAGGGAGGGGAGCGAGGAGGGATACTCTCTGTCTCCCCTTCCGCCATTCCTTCGACACTATATCACATTACGGAGACACTCTCGCTCTCGCTCTTGCTGTCGCTGCCACCGACGCCGCCTCCCCCTTCTCCTCCTCTTCCTCCTCCTCCTCCTTCTCCTCTTCTTCCTCCTTCTCCTCCTCCTCCTCCTCCTCTCTTCTTCTTCTTCCTACTCCTCCTCCCACCCATCATCATCATCATCATCATCATCATCATCATCACCATCATCTTTTTCTTTTTCATTTTCTTCGTCTTCTTCTATTTCTTTTTCTCCTTCTTCTTCCTCTTTCTCCTTCTCTTCTTCTTTCTCCTTCCACTTCTCTCGTTTCTTCTTTCTTTCTCCCCCTATTTATACATTCCCTTTCATGCTTTCTTATCTTCCTTCCTTCCTTCCTTCCTTCCTTCCTCCCTTCTTCCCTTCCTTCCTTCCTTCCTGCTTCTCTTCCTTCCTTCTTTCCTTCCTTCCTTCCTGCTTCTCTTCCTCTTTCCCTCTCCCCAACTTCCTCTCTTCCCCCTTTCCTGCTCCTCCCTTCGCTTCCTCCCTCCTCTTCCTCCTCCCTCCTGGCGGTTGCAATATGCAGTTTCCGGAGGGGACGAGGGGGGTGGGAGGGGGCAAGGAGGGGGGGGCGAAGAGGGGGGGGAGGAGAGGGAAGCGGGAGCAACTTAGCGAATCGGGAGAGGGGAGGGAAGGGCAGATAAAGGGGGGAAACACGGGTGGAAGGAAAGGATGGGAGAGGCATGAGGGAGGGTACAAGGAAGAGGGAAGAGGGAGGGAGGGAATAGGAAGGGGGAGGCAAGGGGAAAGAACAGATGAAGGGGGAGAGGGAGATAGCAAGAGAGAGAGGAGGAAGAGGGTCGCAAGGATGGTGGACGGGAGAGAAGGGAGAAAGAGAGAGAGAGGGAGAGAAGGGAGAAGGGAAGGGAGGGAGAGGATAAGTGAAGCAAGGAGGAAGAGCAGAAGAAGATAGGGGATGGAAGGAGGTAAGACTAACCATAGGGAGAAAGAGGGAGGGGGGAAGAACGGAGAGACGGTGAGGGAAAGAAAGAGATAGGACAGGCGAGGGTGGAGAGAGAGGGAGAGGGAGAGGGAGAGAGAGAGAGAGAGAGAGAGAGAGAGAGAGAGAGAGGGAGAGAGAGAGAGAGAGAGAGAGAGAGAGAGAGAGAGAGAGAGAGAGAGAGAGAGAGGGAGTAAGCGAGAGAGAGAGTAAGAAATAAAGAAAGAAAGAAAGAAAGAAAGATAGCGAAAGACAGACAGACAGACAGACAGAGACCAAGAGAAACCAAGAAAGAACGAAAAAAGAGAGACCAAGAGAGACCAAGAAAGAAAACAACAAAAACAAAGACAGGCAAGTTGGGGGGAGAGAGAGAGAGAGAGAGAGAGAGAGAGAGAGAGAGAGAGAGAGAGAGAGAGAGAGAGAGAGAGAGAGAGAGAGAGAGAGAGAGAGAGAGAGAGAGGGTGTAAGCAAAAGAGTGCAAGGCAGAGATAACGCTTCGCAATCACTGTTATCGCCGCTGACCGCAGAGACCCGTGTCCTATCTCTCCATCGGCTCCTTCTAATCTATCAGACTCCATCGGACTCCATCAACCTCCATCAGACTCCACCAACCTCCATCTGATCTGCTCGAGCACTCCTTCACAAACATGACTCATGTTGCCAGAAAACACACACGGCATGGGTGGGGGAGAGAGGGGTGGGGGAGAGAGGGAGAGAGGGGTGGGGGAGAAGGGTGGGGGAGGGGGAAAGGGTTGGGGGAGAGAGGGGTGGGGAAGGGGGATAGGGTTGGGGGTATGGGGAAGGAGGGGTGGGGGAGAGAGATGGAGAGGGGGAAAGGGTTGGGGGAGAGAGGGGTGGGGGAGAGAGGGAGAGAGAGGGAGGGAGGGGGAAAGGGTTGGGGTTTATGGGGAAGGAGGGTGGGGGGAGTGGAGGAGGGGGGAAGGGTTGGGGGCATGGAAAAGAAGAAAAGTAGGGGGAGGGGGAAGGGTTGGGGGTATGAGGGAGAGAAGAGGAGGAGGGGGAAGGGTTGGGGCATGGGAGAGGTTGGGGGCATGGGGGAGAGAAGAGGAGGAGGAGTGGAGGGGAGGGGGAGTGGAGGAGGGACGGGGTTAGGGAGGGGGAATGTGGAAGGGCTGAAGGTATGGGAAGGGGCGGGGGTGGAGAGATGGAAAGAGTAGGGGATATGGGGGAGAGGAGAGGAGGAGGGGTTGGGGTCAGGGAGGGGGTAAGGTTTGGGGGTATGGGGAGGGGAAAGGTGGAGTAGGAGGGAATAGGCGTGGGGGAGGGAAGAAGGGAAGGAGGGAGGGACGGAGGGAAGAGGGGAAGGAGGGAGGGACGAAGAGAAGGGAAGGAGGGAGAGACGGGGGAAGAAGAGAGGAGAGGAAGACTGAGGACGCCTTTGAGCGAGGAGGGAGGGAGAGGAGGAAAGAGAGGGAGGGAGGGGAGGAAAGGGACAAGGAGTGTGTGCAATAATGTGATTGTGCGTGGAGGAGACTTTGTTTTTATTTGTCCAGCTTTTCCCTCTTCCTTTTTTATTCGCTTTCCCCCCGCATTCGTTTTCCTTCGTTTTATCATTCCTTTTTCTCCTGCTTTGCTTTGCTAGTTCATCCCATTATTTTTTTTGGGGGGAGGGGGAGGGAGGGTGTAAGAACAACGAAAATTGACACTAAAGACAAACTGACACGTATATCTATATGAGTAGTAGCAGGAATACTAATCTTATCCATCTCTCCCCTTCTATCTCCTCTTCGCTTCGTGTTTCAACCATCCCCATCTGATCTGTCTTTATCTTTTACATCATTTTTTTCGCATTTGGTATCCATCTTCGATCTTTAAACCACAGGCATGCATAATATTCTCGCTAAGAGCCTCTGTACACGAACATTTAACACATCACCTTTACAGAGCTGTGTACTCACAGGTATACACCTCCCAAGAAAATAACTTTTAATAACAAACTGCTATAACTAACTAAATTCTTTTTAATAGCAAACTGCTAACTAAATACTTTTTAATAACAAACTGCTATAACTAAACACTTTTTAATAACAAACTGCTATAACTAACTAAACACTTTTTAATAACAAACTGCTATAACTAAATACTTTTTAATAACAAACTGCTATAACTAAACACTTTTTAATAACAAACTGCTATAACTAACTAAACACTTTTTAATAACAAACTGCTATAACTAAATACTTTTTAATAACAAACTGCTATAACTAAACACTTTTTAATAACAAACTGCTTTAACTAAATACTTTTTAATAACAAACTGCTATAACTAACTAAATGCTTTTTAATAACAAACTGCTATAACTAACTAAATACTTTTTAATAACAAACTGCTATAACTAACTAAATACTTTTTAATAACAAACTGCTATAACTAACTAAATACTTTTTAATAACAAGCTGCTATAACTAAATACTTTTTAATAACAAACTGCTATAACTAACTAAATACTTTTTAATAACAAACTGCTATAACTAACTAAATACTTTTTAATAACAAACTGCTATAACTAAATACTTTTTAATAACAAACTGCTATAACTAACTAAATACTTTTTAATAACAAACTGCTATAACTAAATACTTTTTAATAACAAACTGCTATAACTAACTAAATACTTTTTAATAACAAACTGCTATAACTAAATACCTTTTAATAACAAACTGCTATAACTAACTAAATACTTTTTAATAACAAACTGCTATAACTAAATGCTTTTTAATAACAAATTGCTATGACTAACTAAATGCTTTTTAATAACAAATTGCTATAACTAACTAAATACTTTTTAATAACAAACTGCTATAACTAACTAAATGCTTTTTAATAACAAATTGCTATGACTAACTAAATGCTTTTTAATAACAAATTGCTATAACTAACTAAATACTTTTTAATAACAAACTGCTATGACTAATATGACTAATATGACTAATATGACTATGACTAATAAGTAAATGAGAATGAATAATGTCATACTCAATGCATGTCCTTAAATACTTCATCTAAATTTAAATTTAAATGTCTTTAAATTTGTCTCATCTTTACATAGGCCTACCACTTTAAGCGTTCATAAACATCACGTTAATAAACATCATAAAACAAACGTTCAAGTGGTAAGAGAATGAGAATGAATAATACCATACTCAATGAATGTCTCAGCGTCCCATCTTTAAATAGGCCTACCACCTTAAACGTTCATAAAACAGTACGTTAATAAACATCATGAACCAAACAATCGTAGAAGTTGTAAGTGAATGAAATTGAACAATACCATACCCAATGCATGTCCCAGCATCTTATCTTTAAATAGGCCTACCACCTTAAACGTTCATAAACATCACGTTAATAAACATCATAAAACAAACGTTCAAGTAAGTGGTAAGAGAATGAGAATGAACAATACCATACTCCATGCACGTCTCATCGTCCCATCTTTACATAGGCCTACCATCTTAAACGTTCTTAAACCAATCACCCAACCTTGACCCTGTCGAAAATCACTAAAATCACATACTCCCACCCACATACACCCCCATTTTCCACACATCCATCAACAACGAACTCCTCCACCCACCCCCACCCCAACGCCCACATACACCCCCGTTTTCCACACAATCCATCAACAACGAAACTCCCCCCACCCCCACCCCACCCCACCCCAAGGACCAACCCCACCCCCACCCGGGACTCTTCCCCGATAACCACCTCGATAGCGGCGGCATGTCATGAAATGTGCCCCGGCTTCTAATGCCTTATTCCTACGGCTGGGTTATCGATCGCCGAACGTGCAATCAATACTCCTTCAAGAGCGAACGGCGGGGTGGGGGTGGGGGGGGGGAGGGGGAAAGCAGGGTTGGGAGGCGTAGGGTGGCGTAGGGTGAGGTATGGTGGGTCGCGTAGCGGCGTAGGGGGCGGTTGGGTGGACGCACTGGGGTGTAGGTCGGTGTAGGGGGGCGGCAGGGTGGTAGCGTAGTGATGTAGGAGGGAGGTAGGGTGGTAGCGTAGTCATGTAAGTTGGTGTAGGGTGGGCGCACAGGGGTGTAGGTCGTTGTAGGGTGCGGTAGGGTGGCAGCGTAGTGGTGTAGCGTGACTAAGGTGTCGGCAGAGTGCGGTAGGGTGGTCATCCAGTGGCATAAAGTGGTGTAGGCTGTGGTGCAGGGTTACGAGGGTGTCGTAAGCTAGTATAGGGTGACGTAAGGCGCTCACACAACGGTGTAGGATGCGGTAGGGTGGTTCGAGTAGTGGTGTATTCTGGACTTGGCGAGCGAAGGGTGTACTGAGTGACGGAAGGGTGTCCCTGGGAATAACGCCTGCATAGATTTGGGATTGGGCGGCTGCGAGCGACTTCATATCATCGGGAAATCGAACTCGGCGCTGATAGGATATTGGTAGAGATAAAGAGAGAGAGAGAGAGAGAGAGAGAGAGAGAGAGAGAGAGAGAGAGAGAGAGAGAGAGAGAGAGAGAGAGAGAGAGAAAGATATTTATGTGGATGGCTGGATGGCAGAAGGAATAGTCGTGTGGACAGAGGGATAGAAGTAGGACGCTTTGCGAAGACAGGAGGGGGGGTAGGATAGAAGGATGGTCATGTGGGTGGTAGGATGGAGGAAGGATATTTATGTGGATGGCTGGGCGGCGGAAGGAATAGTCGTGTGGATAGAGGGATAGAAGTAGGACTTTTTGGGAAGATAGGAGGGAGGGATAGGGTAGAAGGACGGCCATGTGGGTGGTAGGATGGAAGAAGGATATTTATGTGGATGGCTGGATGGCGGAAGGAATAGTCATGTGGATAGAGGTATAGAGGGATAGAAGTAGGACTTTTTGGGAAGATAGGAGGAAGGGATAGGGTAGAAGGACGGTCATGTGGGTGGTAGGATGGAGGAAGGATATTCATGTGGATGGCGGAAGGATAGTCACGTGGATAAAGGGATAGAAGTAAGACTTTTTGCGAAGATAGGAGGGAGGATAGGATGATGAAGGAAGGCCATATGGACGGTAGGATGGAGGAAGGATAGAAATGTGAATAACGGGATAGCATTAGGACTTTCTTGGGAGGAAAGAAGGGAAAAAAAATAGTTAAGAGAACGAGGAATTCGACAAAGTTTAGATAAAAATGAGGAAAGTAAGAGAGGAAAAAAATGCAAAGTAGAATGAAAGACGAAAGAAGAACTGAAAAACAGAGAAATACAAACGGGCGGTGACCTTCATATTCATTCATAGTGAACGAGCTTAAATGATTTGAAAATACCAAATGAGAAATGCGATGAAATATAAATCCCAAATAAAGTGGACAGACAGACTTGAGGTTTGAATATAATAAAAAGAAACACAACGAGAAGAGTGAAGTCATGAAGGACTTGATAGTGTGATGCTGTTTATCGTGATTCTCTGGCGGAGGGCGTGGTCGCACGGAGAGGAAGGATAGACAGAGAGAGATAAAGAGAGAGAGAGAGAAAGAGAGAGGAAGAGGGAGAGGAAGGATAGACAGAGATAAAAAGAGAGAGAGAGATAAAAAGAGAGTGAGTGAGAGAGAGAGAGAGAGAGAGAGAGAGAGAGAGAGAGAGAGAGAGAGAGAGAGAGAGAGAGAGAGAGAGAGAGAGAGAGAGAGAGAGAGAGAGCGAGAGAGAGCGAGAGAGAGAGCGAGAGAGAGAGAGAGAGAGAGAGAGAGAGAGAGAGAGAGAGAGAGAGAGAGAGAGAGAGAGAGAGAGAGAGAGAGAGAGAGAGAGAGAGACATGCACGCACGCACACACATGCACAGAGAGATAGAGAGAGAGAGAGAGAGAGAGAGAAAGAGAGACGGAGGTACGAAGACAAAGAGCAAAAAGACAGACAAAGAAGAGGCAGAGACAGAGAGCAGGAGAACGTAATTTGCGTAGGCCTACACCCCCTCTCCCCACCCAAAAAAAAAAAAAAAAAAAAATCGTAGAGATGAAGAATGGGAGATGAGGCTGGATGAGAAGAGAAAAGGAGGGGAATGAGGGGAGGGAAAGTGAGGGTAGTTACGATCGGATTGTGAAGAAACGCGTGTGTCATTAGGAAGGGAGAGAGAGAGGGGAGGCGAGGGGGAGGAGGAGGGGGAGGTATGGGTGAAAGGAGGGGAGACGAGGGTGAGAGTGAGGTAAGGGTGAGGGGAGGGGAAGGGAGGGGAGGCAAGGGTGAGGGGAGGAGAGGGGAGATAAGGGTGAGAGTGAGGTAAGGGTGAGGGGAGAGGAGGCAAGGGTGAGGCGAAGGTGAGGGGAGGCAAGGATGAAGGGAAGCGAGAGTGAGGAGAGAGAAAGAAGGGCCATAAGACCTTCGGAAAACCAGAGCCAATTGATACGGATCGGAATTATGCTAATAAACACAAAACCTAACTTTTATTAATTTTCTCTTCTATTTCCTACATTCTTTTCCATTCATAATAAACACATAACCTAGCTCTTATTCATTTTCTTCTTCTATTTCCTCTATTCATCTCCATTTATAATAAACACATAACCTCTCCTTTATTCATTTTCTTCTTCTTTTTTCCTATATTCATTTCCATCTATCCCAAGCACATGTATAAATCAACATTGACCTAACTTGACCTACGCCTCTGAAAGTCATCCGCGCCCCCGTCCCCGCCTCCGTCACCTGTTGGTCATCCGGCCCAGAATCGGCTGTTTCGTTGTCCCACTGTTATCGTGTTTCGCCTTTTTCCGCTGTTCTTTTGTTCTGTTTTGTTCGGGCCTTTGGGTGTTATGTTTCGGTTTCTTCGTTCTGGTGTTCTCGTCTCGTTGTCTTTCTCTCTTCTGTTCTTTCGCCTTTCCTCTGTTCCCTTCTTTCGTTGTTCTACTGTTCTTCTGTTTCGCTTTTTCCTTTGTTCCCTTGTTCCGTTATTGTTCTGTTCTTGTTCTGGTCTTTGGGTGTTATGTTTCGGTCTCTTCGTTCCCATGTTCTCGTCTCGTTGTGTCTCTCTTCTGTTCTTTCGCCTTTCCTCTGTTCCCTTCTTTCGTTGTCCCACTATTCTTCTGTTTCGCCTTTTCCGCTGTTCCCTTCTTTCGTTACTGTTCTGTTCTTTCAGTGTAATATTTCCGTTTCTTCGTTCCAATGTCCTCCTCTTGTCTTTCTCTTCAATTCCGCTTTTCCTGTTCCCTTCTTTCGTTATCCCGTTATTCTGCTGTTCCAATGTTCCCTTGTTTCGTTGTCCTACTGTTTCGCCTTTCCCTTGTTTCCTTCTTTCGTTGTCTCGTTATCCTGTTGTGTCGTTCCAGTGTTTCCTTGTTTCGCTGTCCCACTGTTCGGTCGTTTCAGTATTTCCTTATTCCCTTGTTCTTCCATTGTTTTATTGTTGTTTCGTTTTTTCGCCGTTCCGTCGTTCCGCCATTTCTTGTTCTCTCTCTCTCTCTATCTCTCTTTCTCACTCTTTCTCACTTTCTCACTTTCTCACTTTCTCTCTCTCTCTCTCTCTCTCTCTCTCTCTCTCTCTCTCTCTCTCTCTCTCCCTCTCCCTCTCCCTCTCCCTCCCTCTCCCTCTCCCTCTCCCTCTCCCTCTCCCTCTCTCTCTCTCTCTCTCTCTCTCTCTCTCTCTCTCTCTCTCTCTCCCCTCTCCCTCTCCCTCTCCCTCTCCCTCTCCCTCTCCCTCTCCTCTCCCTCTCCCTTCCCTCTCTCCCTCTCCCTCTCTCCCCCCTCTCTCTCTACCATGCAACCTCAAGCCAAGGCGATATAATTGATCAGTCCAGTTTTGCAATTTCGTTTCTTGCTTATCAATTTAGGACTTTCTCCTGAATATTGCATGCGCAGTAACTCAATAACCACAGCTAGTATGAATGGCAAATTGCATCATGTTCCCAGGATTAGACACAGCATCGCATTTCCTTTGAATTCTCATTCTCTCTCTCTCTCTCTCTTTTTTCTTTTTTCTTTTTTCTTTTTTCTTTTTCTTTTTCTTTTTCTTTTTCTTTCTCTCTCTCTCTCTCTCTCTCTTTCCTTTTTCTTTCTCTCTCTCTCTTTCCTCTTTCTCTCTCCCTCTCTCTCTTTCCCTCTCTCTTTCTTCTCTCTCTCCCTCTCTCTCTTTCCCTCTCTTTCTTCTCTCTCTCTCCCACTCTCTCTCTCTCTCTCTCTCTCTCTCTCTCTCTCTCTCTCTCTCTCTCTCTCTCTCTCTCTCTCTCTCTCTCTCTCTCTCTCTCTCTCTCTCTCTCTCTCTCTCTCTCTCTCTCCCTCTCCCTCTCCCTCTCCCTCTCCCTCTCCCTCTCCCTCTCCCTCTCCCTCTCCCTCTCCTCTCCTCTCCCCTCCCTCCCTCCTCTCCCCCTGCCCTCTCTCCCTCTCTCTACCATGCAACCTCAAGCCAAGGCGATATAATTGATCAGTCCAGCTTTGCAATTTCGTTTCTTGCTTATCAATTTAGGACCTTCTCCTGAATATTGCATGTGCAGTAACTCAATAACCACAGCTAGTATGAATGGCAAATTGCATCATGTTCCCAGGATTAGACACAGCATCGCATTTCCTTTGAATTCTCATTCTCTCTCTCTCTCTCTTTCTCTTTCTTTCTTTCTTTCTTTCTTTCTTTCTCTCTCTCTCTCTCTCTCTCTCCCTCTCTCTCTTTTTCTTTCTCTCTTTCTCTTTCTCTTTCTCTCATTCCCTTTTTCTCTTTCTTTCTTTCTTTTTCTCTCTCTCTCTCTCTCTTTTCCTCTTTCTCTTTCTTTCTTTCTTTCTTTCTCTCCCTCCCTCCCTCCCTCCCTCCCTCCCTCCCTCCCTCCCTCCCTCCCTCCCTCCCTCCCTCTCTCCCTCTCTCTCTCTCTCTCTCTCTCCCTCAACAAGATCACTTAGAACAAAACTGATCTGGAAGTCCAATAAGTATGAAATTCAGTAACATATTGGTATCTTCCACCCTTTGACAGGCCCTCCCCTCCCCCCCCTATCCCATTCCCCTTCGAGGACAACCTAGTCCCACTCCAGTCCTCCTCAAGGACCTCCTCCCCCACTCCATTACTCCTCGAGAACTTTCCCGCACCCCCACCCCACCCACTAACACCCCCACCCTCCCTCGAGGACTAACCTCCCTACCCACCCCAGTCTCCATCGAGGACTACCCCCTCCCTACCCACCCCAGTCTCCATCGAGGACTACCCCCTCCCTACCCACCCCAGTCTCCCTCGAAGACTACCCTCCCCCTCCCCCCTCCTCCCAACCCACCCCATCCTCCCTCGAGAACTCCCCCTAACCCTACCCACCCCATCCTCCCTCCACTACCCTTCCCTCCCTATCCCCCCACGAAAACTCCCCCACCCCCCACTGTAGTTCCCCTCCCACCCCTCGAAGACACCCCACCCCCTCCACTCTCCCCCCCCCCCCCTTCACACCTACCATCACCCGGAGATACACCTTAATGCTCAGTTTTGATGGCAAAAAAGGGGTTATAATTCCCATTAATTCCAGGTGTAATTAGGGAGGTGGTGGAGGCAATGGCGGGATTAATGGTCGTGTTGATGAGTTTGATCCGCGGGAAAAAAAAAATTATAAGGTTGGGCTGGATGTGTGTATGTATTGTTTGTTTACGTTGGGTGTTGTTAACGAAGGCGATATATCCTGTAATTAAAGAGACAGAAAGATACACACGCACACTCACTCTCTCTCTCTCACACACACATACACACACACACGGACAAACAGACACATATACACACGTGCGCACACACACACTCTCTCTCACACACACACAAACACACATATACACACACACGGACACACAGACACATATACACACGCGCACACACACATACACACACACACACACACACACACAAACTTATGTGTGTGTGTGTGTGAATATTTACTGCTATTTTTTCTGTAATATGTGCAGATGTCATTGTAGTTACTATTTAACAATGTTTGCAGTAACAATTATAAGTGAACGTGATAGTGATAATGATAATGATGATGATGACGATGATGAAGGTGATGACGAAAGCAAAAACAACAATAATAAAAGCCCCAGCAACACAACCACGTGCATTTAAGAATCCGACCGACCAAGCGTTTATAAAGAAAAAAAAAAAAAAAAAAAAAAAAAAAAAAAAAAACCTTGCTAAACAGAACAGATTACTCGAACAAAAAAAGTGGAGGGGGGGGGAGGGAGGAGGGAGGGGGTCACACTATCACAAACGAATCTGATCAATCATTCTGCGAAATTCGACTCCCCAAATACGATTAACAAAGCGTTTCACAGCGTTTCGTCCAAGTGTCTCTTCTTTTCGTTTTTTTTTTAAAGAATATTCCCCGCCTCGTGGACGTACGAAATAAACAAGAAGTCAATGCAAAGAAAAAGAAAAAAGAGAGAAAGAAAGGAAGAAAGAAGGGAGGGGAGGGTGATTCGCTGATTATGAAGGTGAAGGGGAACGTAAGGGTGACGTAAAGAAAGAGGGAGAGAGAGAGAGGGTGAAGAGAAAAGGCAAAGGATTGAGGGAGACGCATAAGAAGGCGAGTGAGTGAAAAGGGTTTGGGTATTAAGGGTGGGATTTGTATGAAAGGGAGGACGAAGGGCGGAGCGTGATAAAGGAAGACGTGACGGAGGTGAGAAAAGGTGGAATTACGAGCAAAGGTGAAAGAGTGTCACACCCAAAAAAGATGCGTGCTTATCGAATAGTAATAGAGAGAGAGACGAGAAGGAGACACAGAAAGAGGAATAACAAGCCTAAAGAACAAAGCAACAAAAAATAAAAAAAAAATGAGAAATGCATAAACAAAAAAACAAAAGAAAAACATGAAAAATATTACAATAAATAAAGAATAAGTAGTTTTTAAAAGGTACACAAATATTCCAAAGTACCCCCCCCCCCTACCTCCTTCAGAGAAAAAGAAAACGGAAGCAGAGATCACCAACTTCCCCGGGGTGAATCAGCGTGTCCGAGAAAGGGCGAGAAAGAGCTAGAACAAGCGAGAACGAGCGAGAAAGAGAGAGAACGGGCGATAAAGAGCAAAAACAAGCGAGAAAGAACGAAAATGAGCGAAAAAGAACCAGAACGAGAAAGAAATGGCGAGAACGAGCGAAAAAAAAGAGCGAGAAGATGCGAGAAAAATCCAGAACGAGCGAGAAACAACAAAAACGAGCGAGAAACAGCGAGAACGAACGAGAACGAGCGAGAAAGAGCGTGAATAAGCGTGACTATACGGGAAGCAACGATTGAAGGCGTAAGTGATG
>NC_091554.1:4694718-4704718 GCF_042767895.1 Penaeus vannamei
GCAATAACTTAACAACACATAAAAACATGATTTCTTTACGTGACTAAAACCTGATTTTTTTTAACCTACAACATACATCCTATGCGTGTATTACGTCCATGTAACATACACTTGTATACCAATCTGAATTATGTACATACAGTTATAAGTATAAGTGTACCGGCGTTTATGTATCTTTGTATCTTTTTCATGTCTGTGTCTGTCTGTATCTGAACTTTATGTGCATCGGTGTTTGTGTTTCTTTTCGTGTCTGTCTGTCTGTATCTGAACTTTATGTGTATCGGTGTTTGTGTTTCTTTTCGTGTCTGTCTGTCTGTATCTGAACTTTATGTGTATCGGTGTTTGTGTTTCTTTTCGTGTCTGTCTGTCTGTATCTGAACTTTATGCGTACATGCTACCTATACTACATGTGCGTACATGAGGAGTGTAGGGGGGGGGGGGAGAACAGCGCGGAGGGGAGGCAGTTAACCTCAAATTAACCTCCCCCTATTTTCCGTTCCCTGCTGGCGTGAAGGATGACCTCGAGGGCGACACTGACACTGTTAAAAAAGGGATCCACAATCAATATCCACGCGAGTTTTAGAGTGTACGTGTGCGTGTGGGGTGTGGGGTGGGGGGTGGGGAGGTAGGGGGGGTGAGGGTGAGGGAGAGGGTGAGGGTGAGGGTGTGCGTGTGGCGGGGTGTGTGTGTGTGTGCGTGCGTGCGTGCGTGCGTGCGTGCGTGCGTGCGTGCGTGTTCGTGTGCGTGTCTGTGTGCGTGCATGCCTGTGTGCGTGCATGTCTGTGTGCATGTCTGTGTGCATGTCAGTGTGCATCTTTGTGTAAGTGTCTATGTATGTGCGTGTGTGGGTAAAAGTCTGTGTAAGTTTATATAATTCATTTTATCCAATACTATAAAAAGTGTAGTTATAATTCTCCCCATTTTAACCTTCTCACCGTACTGTAAAACAATAACAAACACACAATCACATGTTATTAAAGCGCCGAGCATTTGAGCACGAGAACAGATTCAACGCACACGCATTCACTTGAATTAACACTTCAAACACAAAATTACTAAAAAAAACACTTCAAACACACAAAGTTACATTTTTAACTACATATCTTACAAAATCCAAATGTAATCTTAAGTAAATAAATAAAAACACTAATTAATAACTTCTCCATAATTTACATAACCTAAATATAACCTCAAGTAAATCAAAAACGTAAAAAAAAACTATTAAAAACTACTCCATAATTTACATAACCTAAATACAACCTCAAGTAAATCAAATAAAAACTTATTAAAAACTACACCATATTTTACATAACCTAAATATAACCTCAAGTAAATAAAAAAAAAATTAATAACTACTCCATAATTTACCTAACCTAAATATAACCTCAAATAAATAAATAAATAAACTACTCCATAATTTACATAACCTAAATATAACCTCAAGTAAATCAAATAAAAAAAACTAATTAAAAACTACTCCATATTTTACCTAACCTAAATATAACCTCAAGTAAAAAAATAATAATAATAAACAAAATACAAACTACTCCATATTTTACATAACCTAAATACAACCCCAAGTAAAATAAAACACATTAATTTAATTAATTGATTAATCAATTAACTTAATTTAACACTTTAATCCCGCAAACATAATCTCCTCCGTGTATCTCAAACGGCCATTAAACCTCACCCTTAAAAAAAAAATGTTCTGTTTGACAAGAGAGATAACACACTCGAGCTGCATGTTCTTGCTGTGAACATTAGCGCTGTTACGTTCGTTCTAGAAGCTCCGATAGACGTGAGTTGGCATGAATTTCTCGACGTAATTATGATAATGTGATTGCCGGTGCACACTGCCATCCGGGTGAGACGAAAGATTAATCAAGGTTTATTATGATTCCTTGGGTTTTTCCGACATTTTTTTCTTTCTTCGTCTCCACTCGGAAAGAGAGAGAGAGAGAGAGAGGGGGGGGGGGGAGAAGGAGGGATCAATATGTACACAAATGGGATACATACACATATACATATATGTGTGTGTGTGTGTGTGTGTGTGTGTGTGTGTGTGTGTGTGTGTGTGTGTGTGTGTGTGTGTGTGTGTGTGTGTGCGTGTGTGTGCGTATGTGCGTGTGTCTGTGTGTAGATGCCCGTGTGCGTGTAGGTGTGCGCACGTGCATGAGTATGTATATCACACCCTAAATCATTCAAGCTACAAACATCTTTCAAAATTACCCCAAAAAAAAAAGCAAAAAACATTAAAAAGTCTTACATTATTCCTCTTTTTTTAATATCAGTTTTTTTTCTGTTTCATTAGATAATATTTATAATATAGATAATCCAGCTTCCACACAATACTGTATTATCTTCTTGATTTGGACTTTCCTTGTATAATATTTAGTCTTATTTGTGCGACACATACATTCCTTACTATTTTCATAATAAATTCTTGTAATTATGATTATCGTGATTATGGTTATCATCAATGATGGCAATAACCTACCAACCAAAAAAATAAATAAATAAATAAATAAATAAAAATAAATAAATAAATAAATAAATAAAAGGTTCATTATCAGATTCTTCTTTTCTCGAACTTCCATTCTGCATTTTTCCTTCTTTTTTCTAGCCCGTTCCATTACAAAGACAGAGACATAAAAGAAAAAAAAAACTATTTCTCCGCTTTTAATAAAACCTGCACAAAACTTTTGTCTTCTGCGCATGATGAAGTGAAATGCATTTACTTTCCGAAATGGAGTAAAAAAAAAAAAATGCATTTTGTCAAAGCTTATTGTAATTCTGTGTACAAAAATACGTTAGAAGCCATTACCAGTTCTTGTCAATATACTAGAAGAAGAAGAAGAAGAAGAAGAAGAAGAAGAAGAAGAAAAAGAAAAAGAAAAAGAAAAAGAAAAAGAAAAAGAAAAAGAAGAAGAAGAAGAAGAAGAAGAAGAAGAAGAAGAAGAAGAAGAAGAAGAAGAAGAAGGAGAAGGAGACGAAGAAAGAAGGAAAAAAACTTTACGAAATGTGTCTTTTGATACTAATAATGAACTTCGTCTCTGCAAACTAGGCCCATATTTAGTTATTCATAATTTGTTTTGGCATTTACTAATGGAGCAACTACCCAACCGCCATTTTATCTCTTTCTAACCATCTAAATATATATGCACATACATGTACCTGAATATGTGTGCTTGTCTATGCACATCCAACTTTAAAATCGGATTTTAAAATAGAAAAACCGAAAACCTTGTGTTGCAAATACTGGAAATACCAAATACATACAGTCATATATCAGTGTTGAATATAACTACTATTCACCGTATTTCACAAACAACTGTACAGTGCTATTCACAAATGGATAATCCCCGTCTAACAATACAGAAAAAACTGCATTTTACTCACTTTACTATCATAAATTTGTCTATTACCTTCGCTTATTCAATTCTTTCATTCTAACCGTTTTCTCGTATATTCTGCATTTACTATTATCAAATTATCTAACACTTTTGCTCTCCCTTTACTTTCTTTATTCTCTACATTTATCGTTTCTTTCATGTATTCTCTATAAATAAGGATTACCCCCCCCCCCCCCAATAAATGTCTACTGCTTTTGGCCGCGTGTTTTATTCATAAAAGTTTTATACCGAAATCCAGTACTTTTGAACACTCATATACGTTCAAATATTCATATTCATATCCGTTACTGTTATAGACGTTCATAATATAGTATGAATGCAAAGACAATAATAATAATAATAATAATAATAATAATAATACTTATATCAATAAACAACAATAAAAATAACAATAACAATAATAATAATAATAATAACGCTAATAACAATAATAATAATAACAATAACGCTAATAACAATAATAATAACGCTAATAATAATAATAATAACGCTAATAATAATAATAAAAACGCTAATAATAATAATAATAATAATAATAATAATAATAATAATAATAATAATAATAATAATAATAATAATAACGCTAATAATAACAATAATAACACTAATAATAATAATAATAATAATAATAATAATAATAATAATAATAATAATAATAATAATAATAATATCAATAACACTAATAATAATAATAATAATAATAATAATAATAATAATAATAATAATAATAATAATAATAATAATAATAATAATAATAATAATAATAATAACAATAATAATAATAATAATAATAATAATAATGATAATAATAACCAACGCCTCCACGTTTCAAAACAGCCAATCAGCGGCCTCCATGGTTCAAAAACCAACCAATCAGAGAATCCGATTTCAATCTCTTTTCCGCGTAAATACACATCGTCTGCGTCCGCCCGACCAATCACCTTTCGACGTTCAAATTTTCCGTTATGATAAGGAATTTAATAAGAAATGTCTATTGTTTTGTACCGTCCGTTTGATTTTGACGGAAATTGAAAAGATTCGTCGAAATACAGGCGTGGGAAATCGTACCTTGAGAGTATAAACAATATTCCATCAATAACAACAATACTCATCCTGATTACAATATGAATTACTGACGGTTTCGCAGATAAATAATTTGAAAAAATGAAAGAAAAAGAAAATAGAGTTTATTTAGTGGTTGATAATAAACAACATCGACGCAGACACGCAATGAAAAGTGATATGCCGTATGACTGATGCCACTCACTGAGAGAATTGATTAAACTAGGGAACTCGTACTCTCTCTCAGTCTCACTCTCACTCACTCACTCTCTCTTGCTCTCTTGTTCTTTCGTTCTCGTTCTCGTTCTCGTTCTCTCTCTCTCTCTCTCTCTCTCTCTCTCTCTCTCTCTCTCTCTCTCTCTCTCTCTCTCTCTCTCTCTCTCTTCACCCCCCCTTTCTCTCTTTCCCTTCTCTCCTCCCTCTCTCTCTCTCTTTCCTTTCTCTCTCCCTCCCTCTCTCCCTTCCCTTACCTCTCTCTCTCTCTCTTCCTTTCTCTCTTCCTCTCTCTCTCTCTCCTTCTCTCTCTCTCTCTCTCCTTCTCTCTCTCTCTCCCTCCCTCTCTCTCTCTCTCTCTCCTCTCTCTCTCTCCCTCCCTCCCTCCCTCTCTCTCCCCCCCATCTCTCTCTCAAAGTGAAAGATTAGAAAACTTAAAAGAAAAATAAAGATAGGCCTTTTTTAAAGTTTAGAGACTGGACAGGCCTATATTATTCCCATATTTTCCCGTTTCGCCACATACATTCTCATCATTTTCCCTCCATTCATTATAAACACAACAAGACATCACACACACGCGCAACATGACATCCCATCACGCCTGCATATCTCCCGCACTCACGCCCCTCTCACACCCACCTCTCTCATGGCAGAATAAAAGAAGGACTTTACGATGATGGAACCGGAGAAGGAGTGGTATAGATAGCCGATCCATCTCCATCAGGGTAGAGGAAGGATAAACACAGGATAGCAACACTCGCCCACACTCTCAGGCCTTCCTCCCTGCCTTCTTCCTCTTTCCATCCTGTCTCTTTTCCCGTTTGCTCTGTTTCTCCTTCCAGCCTATTTGTCTCCTTCGACCTGTCTTATTCTACTTTCAACCATATCTCTTTCTCCTTCCACATCCTTCTCCGTCTACCCAATATCTTTCGTTTTCTATCTATCTCCTTCCATCCATCTCTACCTTCTCCTCCTTCCACCCTACTTCCCCCTCATCCTTCCACCCTATTTCCTCCTCCTCCTTCCACTCTTATCTTTCTCCTTCTTCCCTACCTTCTCCGTCTAACCTATATCTATCTCCCACTCTCCCTCCTCCTCCTCCTCCTCCTCTTCTTTCCACCCTCCTTCCTCCTTCCACCTCCCTCCTCCTCCTCCTTCCACCTACCTCCTCCTCCTCCTTCTACCCACTTCCTCCTCCTCCTTTCCTCCTTCCACCCTACCACTACCACCACCCTCCTCCTCCTCCTCCTCCTTTTACCCACTTCCTCCTTCTTTTCCTCCTTCCACCCTACCTCCTCCTCCCTCCTCCTTCAATCCTACTTTCCTCCTCCTCCTCCTCCTCCTCCTCCTCCCTCCTCCTCCTCCTTCCCCCTCCCCCTCCCCCTCCTCCTCTTCCTCCTCCTCCTCCTTCCACCCTTGGTCACTCTCATAATCCCCTTCCTTTCACTGGTACGTGAGGAAAAGTAGTATTAATAAATGTGTAGGTAACGCATAGACACATAAACAAATAATAACAAATAACTAAGTGATAATAGTAATTAAAAAAACATCAACCTACATAGACAGATTTCAAAAGACAAAAAAAAAAATGATAATAATGATAGCAATAATGATATTGATGATGATGATGATGACGATGACGATGACGATGACGATGACGATGACGATGATGATGATGATGATGATGATGATGATGATGATGATGATGATGTTGATGATGATGATGATGATGATGATGATGATGATAACGATAATAATAAAAATAATAACAATGGTAATAACGATAACATGACAATGAAAACGAATGATAATATATAATAACAGCTGTAACAACGATAACAACAATAACAAAGCCACGTGGACACCCCGGGCAGGCATACTAATTGCAATGGAATCGAATCCTGTTTGAAGAAGACATGTCATCTGCAATCCCATTTAGACATGACAGATGCGGAGGAAATAAGCACGTGGATGGATAACTCACTTTTATCTCTTAATTTATAAGTTAATATTGATATCCCTATCACTGATTTTATTACTGTTGTTATCATCTTTATTACTGTTGTCATTATCATTATCACTGTTATAATAACTGTTGTTAATATCATTATCACTATAAATATCATTATTATCATTATCATTATTATTATCATCATCATAACTATCATTACTGTTACTAATAATATCCTCATTATCACTATTATTATCATTACTATGATTATGATTGTTATTAACCGTATCATTATCAATTATAATCATAATTATTATCACTACTCTTAGCATTCTTATCATCAGCATTATCATTATCATTATCGTTATCAATATCTGTATCATTATTCCCTTTTTCTTTAGTTCCTTCCGTTTTTGTTCTTCTATTCTCTTCTTCCTCTTCTTCTTTCTCTCCTTCCATGTTTGCTGATTCACCCATTTATCCGCCTTTTCAACTGAGCCAATTTATCGTTCATTTTTGGGAGGCTTTCGCTAATATTTACTTTTTCCACCTCATTAATCCTAAATTTCTCTCATTAATGGTTTATTAATCTGTTTTCCGCAAATAATACAAATAATCATATTAATAATAATGATGATGATGATGATGATGATGATGATGATGATGATGATGATGATGATGATGATGATGATGATGATGATGATGATGATGATGATGATGATTATGATGATGATAATAATAATAACAATAATAATGATGATGATAATAACAATAATGACAAGAATACTAATATTCTTTTAATAATCCCGATGATTATGATAATAACAATATCAATGACGTTGATAACAATAACGATGACGAATATCATTAAGATAATAATAAAACCCAAATGATAACAATAACACAAACGAAAATTATACACAACACGAAAATAAAACAAACAGCTTTTTTTCTTCGTTTTCTGTGCCTGATTCACGTTCATCTCCCGAGCTGCTTCCTGGCTTACGTTCGACCTCCAGTGTCTGTCTGTCTGTCTGTCTGTCTGTCTATCACTCGATCCCATTGATTTCCTTTCGGGTTGGGGTTGGGGAGAAGGGGGGGGGAAGGGGTGAGAGGGGGGGGGAGAAAGGGGTGAGGAGAGGGGAAGGGGTTGGGGAGAAGGGAAGGGAGGGGGTTGGAGTGGGAATGGGTGAGAGGGATTGGGGTTGGGGTGGAAGGGATTGGGAAGAAAGGGGTTGGGGAGAAGGGGAGGGGAGGGGGTTGGAGTGGGAGGGGGTTGGGGAGAAGGGGAGGGGAAGGGGGGTGGGAAAGGAAGGGGTATGAGGGGGTGGCGGGAGGTTGGGGAGTGGGAATAGAGGGGTTAGGCTAGAAGGGGAGAGTCGAAGGGTGGGGGGGAGGGGGTAGGAGCGGGAGGGGGAAGGGGCGAAAGGGGTTGGAGGGAGGTTAAGGAAAGGGTTAGGGGTGGAATACGGTGGTTTATGAGGGGAGAGAAAGAGATGTAAGGGAGGGGAAAAGAAAGATTAAGATAGTTGGGGTGGCGAAGAGAGGGGTCAGGTTGGGGGAGGGGGCAATTAATTGGGGTTCGGTGTGAGGGGTGGAAGGAGATCTTTTGAGAAAGGGGGAAATAAAAAAAAAAAGACGATGATGAGGGTGGGGCTTGCGAAAGAGGGAGAGGAAAGAAATTTCACAAAAAGGGGGAGAGAGAGGGAGTGGCTTAGAAAGAGGGGAGGAAGAGGGGAGTGGGAATTAATGGCGATTGCGATGGAGATTGACGGGGGTGGGGGGGGAAGCTGACGCATAGGAAGGAACAGACATTGATGGGGGATTGAAGGGGAGAGAGGGAAGGGGGGGCTGAAGGGAGGGAATGGGGGGTGAGAAGGGGAATGGGGGGGGTGAGAAGGGAATTGAAGGGGGGTGAGAAGGGAATTGAAGGGGGGTGATAAGGGAATTGAAGGGGGGAGGAATACGTGTGTGGATGGGCTGAGGCTGGAAATGGGGGGATAGGGGTGGGGGTTGGGGTTGGGGGTGGGGAAAGAATATTGATAATAAAAGAAAGAAAACTGAAGTGGGGGGGGGGAGAAAAGGAGGGAATTCTCAGATGGGAAAGGTTAGGAAAAGAAATTCATAAGTAAGGGGAAAGGGAGGTAGATAAGATAAAGATAAGGTAATGGGCAATGGGTAGTAAATGGCTTTGAAGGGTAAAAAAAAAAAATAATAATAAAATAAAACATTGTTGCTGAAGGATGAAAGGGGAAAATGGGGTAATGGCGCGTGGATAATGGGTGAAAAGGGTGGAATGATGAGGAGTCTTATGAGTGGAGGCAAAGAGGGGGGGAGGGGGGATGTACAATGGGGTAGATGGGAGGTGGAAAAGGGAGGGAGAAGAGAGGGATGGGGGTGACTGACATGGGGGTTGATGGGAGGGGGGGAGTGGCGAAGAGGGGGGAGGGTATGGGTGAACGCTGATCAAAACCTCCAAATAAATAGTATTTTTGATAAGACAATTTTTTTCTGGGTGAAATTTAGGCAGTCTGCCAAGATTTTATGAATTCGTTGAAGTGGATGTTATTTCATTCTCTCTATCTCTCTCTCTCTCTCTCTCTCTATCTCTCTCTCTCTCACTCTCTCTCTCTCTCTCTCTCCCTCTCCTTCACCCTATCTCTCTCTCTCTCTCTCCTCCACCCTATCTCTCTCTCTCTCTCTCCTCCACCCTATCTCTCTCTCTCTCTCTCTCCTCCACCCTATCTCTCTCGCCCTCTCCTCCACCCTATCTCTTTCTCCCCCTCCCTCCCTCTCTCTCTCTCCCCTCCCTCTCTCCCTCTTTCCCTCTCCTTGTGCGTGCGTGTGCGTGTGCGTGTGCGTGTGTGTGTGTGTGTGTGTGCGTGCGTGCGTGCGTGCGTGCGTGCGTGCGTGCGTGTGTGTGTGTGTGTGTGTGCATGTACATGCGTGTGTTCATGTGTGCGCGTGCGGGCGTATGTTTGTCTGTAAAGGAGCACGAAGGAGAGACCTTTCAAAAATGTAAAGAACAATGATTTTTTTTCTGATCTTCCGCGAGTATAAAAAGACATCGGAGCAATGACTAAAAGTTGGCAAAAAGTGTCGATCAAATAGTGAAGAGAAATATTCATCGACAGTGGGTGAGACAAGGAAATCTATTTTAACCTTAAACCACTTTGTGTTAGTTCTAACCTTGAAAAAGTTAACAGTATTTCTACACCCCCCCCCCCCCACACACACACACACACAAAAAAAAAAAAAAAAAAATATATATATATATATATATATATATATATATATATATATATATATATATATATATATAAAGAAATAAAAGAGTAAAAAATGAAAAAAAATATAT
>NC_091554.1:4732218-4737218 GCF_042767895.1 Penaeus vannamei
TATTATCATCACCATTGATATTATCATTAGACCACAAAAAAAAAAAAAAAAATTGTGATGAGGCTATATTTCATTATTCGTTATCTATTTCTACAAGCATTTAAAGAAGAGGAAAAAACAGCTTTTCAAAGTCATCAAAATCATTTAAGTTCTTGTGGGTAATCATGACACTTTTCACTCATATCTACTAATAAAAGTTTTTTTTCTTCTAAAAAGCACGGAAAGAAAACGGCTTTTCAAAGTCATCAAATATTTTTGGGGGAACTAATGAAATTTATAAAACTTTTTAACGGGCGTTGTCGGGCTCTGGGGGCGGGAAACAAAAACAGGAACTTTTATTTACAATTATCATCATTATCATTATCATTAATACTATCATTATTAGTACTATTAACATTACAATCATCATTATCATTAGTATCAATACTGGCCCTATTAACATTATTATAATCATCATTAGTATTAGTATTATCAACAATATTATAATCATCATCATCGTAATCAGCATCAAATTAGTACTAATAACATAATCATAATCATCATCAGCATCATCATTACCATAACAACCAATATTATCAATATCATTATTCATGTTCATATCAATATAATCATCATAATTATTAAGATCATAATAAAAAAAAAATCTTTAAATCCTTATTGAGTTTAAGCGCTACGCGAAAACTTTTGAAACTAGTTCGGAAAAAGGTAAAATTTCCTCAAGAGATCGGATGATACTGCGCCCTGTTCTCAAGAATCGCTGGTCGCTTTCTTCGGGGAAAAAATCATATATTTTGCAGAACCCAAGTATCAAACTGTTATGGCTTGTCATTTTTTTGTTTTTATTTCGTCGTAGAAATCACTTTTCTTGATTTCTGATTGACATTCTTTTAACAACGAAAAGATTGCAAAAAAAAGGGGGGGGGCGAGTAAAAGAAACGAAATCAAAAGCAACGTATCCAAACTAACAAAACAAATGACTAACGAATAAAAAAAAATCAAAACAATCCCTCAAACTCACAACAAATAAACTACATAAAACTAATAATAATAAAAAATGATAAAAACTAAAATAAAAACAGAAAAGAAGGGCACACCTCTTGCGTGTAATTACAAACCAGCGGCGAGTATTGGCGGTTCGGGTGTCTTCGGATTACTCACGGCCTCGGCTTCGGTTTCAGTCGCTTGGACGAACGCTTGCGGTTTGAAAGGGAGCCGTGAATGGATAGGGCGGGGGGGGGGGGGGGAGTTTTTGGTGTTAATGGGAAATAAAATACCTAATATAATCTAATTTCGATGTTTTTTTCTATTCTGTATCTTTGATTTGAAGTTATTGGTATTTTTATTTTACTGTTGTATTCGAGAAAGGTTAACTTCTCGCTTTCAAACACTTGTCTCCGTGAACGTTTCATTCTGATAAAAGATTGAAAGTTTATGAACAGGAATGAAAGATTTCCACAAACGCAAGACATTTAATTAACGTTTAGTTATTACATATTCATCGAAATTGTGTGATTCAGATAGAGGTGTAATATCATTAATGGAATATCTAGAATTGTGGAGTTATTCAGTTTGTTTCACACCTCTTCTACAATCTTTTCATTTCGTTTCGTCCATCAAGAGTAAACAGTACGCGACCTCGTATAAATGTAATGTATTTTTCTCTCCACTTTATGTACAAAATTCTTTTTTTTTTATCATTCTCTCTTCTTCGACACTTTAAGTTCAAGGCCACTCTATTTACTACGAAGAAAACCCGTAACTTGATCTAAGTAACTGCAATTAGTTGAATAATAATGATGGTGGTTGGTGATCACAGAACATCATAATGACGATGATAATGATGATGATAATAAGGATAACAGTGATAATAAGATGATGATAATAAGGATAACAGTGATAATAAGATGATGATAATAAGGATAACAGTGATAATAAAAGCAGCAGGTGTAGAAGTAGTTGTTGTAATAGAAGTAAAAGTAGTTATAGTAGTAGTAATGATAACAACTACAGCAATAACAATGCTATTACTAATAATAACATCAATGATAGCAAGAATAATAACAATTAAGAGAAATTGTTGTTGTGGTTATTAATAATAAACCAAACAACAACAACAGTAGTAGAACTTACTCGGATGATTATGAGGTCACTCATACTTCATCACATCCTCGTCGTCATTACGTCATCGCTTCATCATTGTATCACCTCGCCATTACGTCATCACCTCCTCGAAGTCATAACGTCTCCTTGTCATCATAACGTCCTCACCTCGTTATCATTACGTCATCACCTTCCCATCTTCTTTACGTCATCACTTCGCCATCAATTCATCATCACCTAATCATCATTACGTCATCAATATATCACTCGTCATCACATCATCATGACGTCATCACCTCATCATCAATATATACTCACCTCCTTGTCATCACTTCATCATCATTACGTCATCACCTCGTCATCAATACATCACCTAATCATCATTACGTCACCAACACATCATCACTTCATCATATATCAGTAATGATATATCCTCCCCTCCTCGTCATCAT
Source organism: Penaeus vannamei (assembly GCF_042767895.1). Taxonomy (NCBI): domain Eukaryota; kingdom Metazoa; phylum Arthropoda; class Malacostraca; order Decapoda; family Penaeidae; genus Penaeus; species Penaeus vannamei. The sequence continues at coordinate 4,734,771 of NC_091554.1, forward strand.
CACCTCATCATAACATCATCACCTCATCATCATTATGTCATCACCTTATCATCACCCCATCATCACGTCATCAATACATCATAACATCATCACTTCGTCATCATCACCCCATCATCAACACGTCATCAATACATCATAACGTCATCACTTCGTCATCATCACCCCACCATCATGACGTCATCAATACATCATCACTTCGTCATCACCCCAAAATCATTACGTCATCACCTCGTCATCACATCGAGGGAAAGACCGACGCATTGCCTTTGTGAGAAAATTCCTGCGTGAACCAAGCAAGATCCAGGCGTCCTTGGCATGAGTCTCAAAGGGACCGGAAGGGCGTGGAAGTGGGCGGGGGTGGAGGGGGTGGAGGGAGGGTGGGCGGGGAGTGGAGGGATTGGAGGGGGTGGGGAGGGATTGGAGGGATGGAGGGATTGGAAGGAAGGAGGGGGAGAGAGGGGGTGGAGGGAGGGTGGGTGGGCGGGGAGTGGAGGGATTGGAGGGAAAGAGGGAGAGAAGGGGGTTGAGGGAGAGGTGGGCAGGGTGGAAGGGATTGGAGGGAAGGAAGGGGTGGGTGGGGGAGGGATTGGAGGGAAGGAGGGGGAGAGAGGGGGTGGGTGGGGTGGAAGGATAGAGGGGAGAGAGAGGGGTTGTGGAGGGAAGGAGAGAGAGGGGGGGGTGAAGGAGGGGTGGGTGGGAAGGAAGAGGGAAAGAAAGAGGAGGGGTGGAGGTTGGTAGAGGGAGGGAGGAGGAAAGAAGAGAAGGAGGGGAGAGGGGGTGGGAGGGAAGGAGAGAAGGATAGAGGTTAGATGAGAGGGAAGGGAGGGGAAGAACGCAAGGGTGGGATGTTAGTAGGGAGAGAGGGTTAGAAGTGGACGGAAAGAGGGCGAAAGAAAGGGAAGGGGAAAGAATTGAGAGAAAATGAGCTAAATGGAAGGGTTGACAATAAGCAGGGATAAAAGGGAAAGAGAGAGGTGGGGGAAGGAGGGAGGGAGGGAGAGAGCGGGTGGAGCGCGCAAGGGAGAAGGAAAAGAGGGAGGGTGGAGTGAGGAAAGGGAGGGACGGAGAGAAGGCGGAAGGGAGGAACACTAGGTATTTTAAGAGGAAAAAGGAGAGGGGGAGAAGGGAAGAGGGGGAGGGGGAACGGGGGAAGAAGGACAGGGGGAGGGGAAGGGGGGGGGGTTGGAGGAAGCAAAGATAGAGAGAGATAAGGAGGGAAGGATGAGTGAGGAATGTAAAATGTTTAAAAGGGGAGAGAGAGAAAAAAGAGGTTTAAAACACGGGAAAATAGGACAAGAGAAATTAATAAATAAAAAACACTAAGGGACGGTGAACATTAGAAGATATAACACTAAAACAAACCTTATTCAATTCTACCTTTATTTCAATTATTTTTTCTTGTTTAATGTTGGGAAGGGGGGGGGGGAAGGGTACCCCTCAACCACGCAATTCCCGCTTCAAAAAATTGAAAAAACAAAACAAAACAAACAAATGCAAATCAAAATAACTAGACAATAACGAATAACAACACGTGACTCCCGATATAGACCTACCAACAATAAGACCATAACCAAACAACCAGAAAATAAAAATAAAACCACGACTAACCTAAATAACGACCCCGTAACCAAAGAATACAAGATGCTAAAAGTAAAGAAAAGAAAGAAAAAAGACGAAACAAGATGCTAAAAGAAGAAAAGAAAGAAAAAAGACGAAACAAGATGCTAAAACAAAAGAAAAGAATAGAAAGAAAAAAGACGAAACAAGATGCTAAAACAAAAGAAAAAGAAAAGAAAGAAAAAAGACGAAAACCAAATAGAGAGTAACGAAGACTAGTAAGAATAGTAAGAATTATTCAGGAATCATTACATCATGCCAGCGGAAATAAAAATCTCAGGAGACCAAGCGTGAAAGATTTGGTGTTCTTGGAAGACGCCAGATGCAAAGAAGAGAGAGAGAGAAGGGGGGAGGGAGAGGGAGAAGGAGGGGAGGGGAGAGGGAGAGGGAGGGGGAGGGGGAGGGAGGAGGATGGGGGAGGGAGTAGGCGAGGGAGGGGGAGAGGGAGGGGGAGGGAAGGAGAGAGAGAAAAAGAGAAAGGGAGAGACAGAAAGAGAGAGAGAAAGGGAGAGACAGAGAGAGAGAGAGAGAGAGAAAGGGAGAGACAGACAGAGAGAGAGAGAGAAAGGGAGAGCCAGACAGAGAGAGACAGAGAGAGAGAGAAAGAGAGAGATATAGAGAGAGAGAGAGAGAGAGAGAGAGAAAGAGATAGAGAGAGAGAAAGAGAGAGAGAGAGAGAGAGAGAGAGAGAGAGAGATAGAAATAAAGAGAGAGGGAGAGAGAGAGAGACAGACAGACAGAAAGAGAGGCAGAGAGAAGAGGGAGAGGGACATCAAGAGAGACAGAGAGAATCAAAACCATGTATCCATACACATTATCTTTATATATGAA
>NC_091554.1:4742218-4747218 GCF_042767895.1 Penaeus vannamei
GAGAGCGAGAGAGAGATAGAGAGGGAGAGAGCGAGAGAGAGAGAGAGAAAGAGAATCAAACAGACAGACAGAGAGACAGGGAAGAAAAGAGAAAGACAAGAGAGAGAGAGAGATCAAGGAACCGCCACCATAACCATCACCATCATTAACGCCCCTTTCCCCCTACCCTCATATCCCTCGTTAACCTAAAGTCTCCTTATATCCCCATAAGTCATAAATGTCAACCCTCCTTCAAAACAAATTATTCTCATCTTATACATTATACAGTGTATGTATCTTTTTTTTTTTTTTCTTTATTCCTCTTTCTTTTTGTCCCGGTCTCTGCCTCTCCCTCTCTCTCTTTCATACACACTCTCTCTCTCTCTCTCTCTCTCTCTCTCTCTCTCCCTCTCTCTCTCTCTCTTTCATTCACTCTCACTCTCTCTCTACTCTCTTAGTTTCTCTCTCTCTCTTTTTCTCTCTTTCATTCAGTCTCTTAATTTCTCCCTCTCTCTCTCCCCCTCCCTCTCTCTCCCTCATCCACTCTCTTTATTTCTCTTCTCTCCCCCTCTTCCCCTATCCCCTATCTCCCATAATCTGAATCCCCACTCATCCACAAATCCCCCAGCAACACATTAGAAAGGGCAGTAATTATTCCGGTAAATGTTCCTAAATGAACATTCCATAAATTGTGCCAATATATGTTCCCGTAAACAGCAGTTTCCCAACGGCCACTGCCCTTACCCACAAAGCCTCTGTGTTGGGGAAGATGCAGTATTGTCGTGTTATTTGTTTTTCTCGTTTTTTTTCTTCTTCATATTATTTCATTAAGATTTTTTTTATATTATCAACATTTTTTTTTTATTATCAATATCCTTTTTTCCTTTATATTATCTTATCAATATTCTACCTTTTTCTTTATATTATCTTATCAATATTCTTCCTTTTTCTTTATATTATTTCATCAATATTCTTTTTAATATCATTTTTATCTTATTTTATCAATATCTTTTTCTTTATATCATTTTGTTGTTTAATTCGTTAGGTCTCGTTTTTTTATAATTATATTGTTTTATACTCTCATTGTTATTGATCTTATTTTATTATTTCATTTGGTTCTTTCATTCGTATTATTCTTGTTTACATATTCTGTTGGATTATACATTCTTTTTTGTGCTTTATGCTTTCATGATTACCATTTATCACTATTATCATGATCATTATTCTGCCATTTCATGCCTTTCCTATCATTCTTGATTTTATAGTCTTATTCCTTAATTATCATAATTATTGTTCTTATTATTTTATTATGCCATCATTATTCTTGTTATTGTTTTGTTTTTGTATCCCGTAAAAAATCTCATTTGAAAGAATCTAACCTTAGCGAACAGTTAAAATCCCCTCCATGCCTTTAACTCTCTTTCCCTTATCTTCTTCCACGTCTTCCAACAATTCCTTAACTTCCTTCACTTCCTTCCTCCTTCCCTCCCCCCCCCTTTCTTCTCCATCTCCACCTTTTCCATCCAAATTCCGCTTAATTAACACACAGACGCCATAACTCCCCCGTGCAGACGCTTTAATTCCGCGTTACATAAAGGAGAAGACAGCCAATAGTTCCAGTTCAGGCAGACGAGAAGTTGCTATAAGTTTGACGAGACAATGGCGAGGAGTCGAGCTGCTTCGAATGGAGTTTATGGGACTCGGAGCTTCGTAAATTGGGAAAATGAATGAATTTGAGATTAGAGGACATCGAAATATGGAGATTAATAGAGGATATTTTTTCTTTTTTTTTTCTTTTTGATGTTTTCATTTCATTTACGTTAACATAAAACATTTTGACGAAGAGGAATAATAAAGAATATATACGATTATAGCCCCCCCTCCCCCCAAAAAAGAAAACAAATTAAATTCCTTTTTTAGAAGAAAAAAAACAAACTAATTAAATAAAACAAAATAAATAGATAAAATAACAATAGCACTAAAAACAACAACATAAAGAAGCGAGAAGGGGAAAGGATAAAACTAAACAAATATATATATATAGAACACGATACCGCGCAACCTAGACAAGTGTATAAGTGGCCATGACGTGTCTTTCCCATGACAAAGCCCTAATCTTCCTCTCAGATGCAACCTCTCGTTACTTTTTGTAAGAAGACGAAGAAGAAGAAGAAAGAAAGAAAAAAACGCCCGGCCTTCAAGATTTTTAAAAGCGAGATTTGGCGAGCTTAAGAACGCTGCTACAATTTCTTGCTCCACGTGGCCGGGAGGGAGAGGGGGGGAGGGAGAGGGAGAGGGAGAGGGAGGGAGGGGGAGAGGAGGGAGGGAGAGAGGGGAGAGGGAGAGGGAGGGAGGGGAGGGAGAGGGAGGGAGGGAGGGAGAGGGAGAGAGAGAGAGAGAGAGAGAGAGAGAGAGAGAGAGAGAGAGAGAGAGAGAGAGAGATTGAGAGGAGGAAGAGGGAGAGATAGAGAGAGAAAGACAGATAGATAGTGAGAAACAGAAACAAAAACAGACAGATAACGAGAGAGAGAGAACCAGAGACGGAAATACACACCACAGAAACACTGCTGCTGACAAACCGACTCTTAGCAGGATTCCTTTCCTTGTGTCACGACCTCGCCTTGTGCCTTGCAGCGAGGTCGCCAATATCTCAAGTTAACAAGCCTCCGTAAGCGTCGGCAAAATGCGTCACAAGCCGAGCTAACGCAACAAGAAACGTCAAATGAAGGTCGCTCGCTCGAATAACGTCCATAAACGTAGCCAGGTTGAGAGAGAGAGAGAGGGGGAGGGAGGGAGGGAGGGGGAGGGAGTGGGAGGGGGAGAGGAGTGGGAGGAAGGGAGGGAGGGAGGGAGGGAGGGAGGGAGAGAGATAAAAAGAGAGAGAGAGAGAGCGAGAGAGAGAGAAAGAGAGAGAGAGAGAGAGAGAGAGAGAGAGAGAGAGAAAGAGAGCGAGAGAGGGGGAGATGGAAGGAGTGAGTGAGTGAGTGAGTGAGTGAGTGAGTGAGTGAGTGAGTGAGTGAGAGAGAGAGAGAGAGAGAGAGAGAGAGAGAGAGAGAGAGAGAGAGAGAGAGAGAGAGAGACAGACAGACAGAGACAGAGAGAGAGAGAGAGAGAGAGAGAAAGGAGAAAGAGAGAGAGAGAGAGAAAGTCGCTCGCCCAAATAACGTCCATAAACAGAGCCGGCTTGATGGAACATACCTCGCTCAACCTAATCTTCCTTCCACCCTTATTTTCTAACCCTTTCTTGGCTAGCGTTTCCTTCCTCCCCTTTCCCATTCCTTAGGAGCTTAAGGTAAACCTCTCCTCCTTATTTCCTTCCCTTCCCTCCCCCTTCCCCGCTTTTGGTTCCGCCAGCTCTAAGAATTTCTTTCCTGTTTTCTCTCCCTTTGCCCTTTCCCTTGTCCCTCTCTCTCTCTTTTTCTTCTCTCTCGTCTTTCTGTTTCTTGCGGCTTTCTCCTTGGCTTTATTCTTTTCTTTTTTTTCGTTCCCCTCGTTTTTTTCTCTTGTGTTTTGTCTTCTTTCTTTCGTTTTTCTATACTTTTCTTCTCCTTTTTCTTTTTCGTTTCCCATTTCCTTTTATTTTACTTCCTTTAACTTTCCAAAAAAAATCTGTAATACATGTTTTAATTTCTGTTATAAATTAAAAAATCACGTGTGTGTGTGTGTGTGTGTGTGTGTGTGTGTGTGTGTGTGTGTGTGTGTGTGTGTGTGTGTGTGTGTGTTTGTGCGTGTCTGCGTGCGTGTATGCGTGTGTGTGTGCGTGCGTCTTTCAAATTCTCTCCACCCCCTCTTTATCACCGTCTTCCATTCTCCATCTTTCTCCACAATCATTTCTTCCGCATTCAGACGTTACCTCATTAAATTCCCTCTCCATTATAATTCTCAAGCGCATCCCAGAACCACTCATGGGAACCTCATTACACATTCTCATTAGGAATCAACTATTTTATTCGTTTTTTTTATGTTTCTTCTATTTTTTTCTTCGTTTTTTTGCATACGTCATTCGCACATATTCATCTTCTTTGCGCTTTACGTTATATTCGCACTGCACCGTACCCCTTTTATTCGCACTTTAAATTACTTACCATATTCGCACTTTGATTAGCCGTGTTGTTTGTAATTTCCCTTTTGATATTCTATTTAAGTTTTAAATAAACCATATCAATTCGTTTGCCATCTTATCCACACATTACATCTACTGTTTTGTTCTCACTGTGAATAAACCATGTTATTCGGACTCACACTATACAATGTTATTCGCACTCTAAACAAACCACCGTGTTCGGACTCGCACTAAATCATCTTATTCGCACTTTAAACAACCTTATTCGCACCTTCCACAAACCACCTTATTCGCACTTTCAGCAACCTTATTCGGACTCACACTACATCATCTTATTCGCACTTTAAACAACCTTATTCGGACTTTAAGCAACCTTTTTCGAACTTACACTAAACCATCTTATTCCCACTTCATACAACCTTATTCGGACTTGCACTAAACCATCTTATTCGCCCCCCAATTCCAACTCATGCCTCTAATACGCACAACACTAATCTTGCGTATATATTCTGTGTCTCGTCCTCGTTTTTCAGCCAATCTTTTCTCGTTCCTTTTCCGTTTTGTTTTTTTTCACTTCGTTTCGCTGTTCTTATTCATGTCCTATTTATCCTTGACTGTTATAAGCTATCCTTCGTCTTTTAACTCTTTCTTTCTTGTAATTCTTTCAAGTATCTTTTCTGTTCTCTCTTGTTCATTGTTCCACTTTCTCTCTCTCTCCTTCTGGGAAATATTCACCCTCCGTCCTTCCCGCATCCTCTTACAACCCACTTCCCTTCTCTCTTCCTTAATTCCCTCTTTCTCCCTCCCTCTTTTACTTACTTATGTTATTTCCCTCTGTTTCTCTCCCTCCCTTCCTCCTTCTCCTCGTTTCCTCTCTCGCCCTTTATTCCTTCTCCTTCCCTCGCTTCTTCTTTCCCTTCCCCCATTCCCTTCTTCCCCCTCCCTACCTCCTGTCCTC
>NC_091554.1:4752218-4754718 GCF_042767895.1 Penaeus vannamei
CAACCTGACCAACACTTATAACATTTACGTAACCCTTACAAGCGGCAATGTCCCTAAACTTTCCATATCAGAAAAAAATGTTTTCCTCATCCTTAGCTCCCCTCCCCCCCTCTATACCCCTCCTCCCCCCTCCCCCCCTCTATACCCCTCCTCTCCCCTCCCCCTTCTATACCCCTCCTCTCCCCCCCTCTATACCCTCCTCTCCCCTCCCCCCTCTATACCCTCCTCTCCCTCCCCCCTCTATACCCCTCTCCCCTCCCCCCCCTATACCCCCTCCTCTCCCTCCCCCTCTATACCCTCCCTCCCCCCACCCCCCTCTATACCCCTCCTCTCCCTCCCCCTATACCCCTCCTCTCCCTCCCCCCCCCTCTATACCCCTCCTCTCCCCTCCCCCTCTATACACCTCCTCTCCCCTCCCCCTCTATACACCTCCTCTCCCCTCCCCCCTCTATACCCCTCCTCCCCCCACCCTCTATACCCCCTCCTCCCTCCCCCCCTATACCCCTCCTCCCCCCACCCCTCTATACCCTCCTCTCCCCTCCCCCCTATACCCCTCCCCCCTCCCCCCCCTCTATACCCCTCCTCTCCCTCCCCCTCTATACACCTCCTCTCCCCCTCCCCCTCTATACCCCCTCCTCTCCCTCCCCCTCTATACCCCTCCCTCCCCTCCCCCTCTATACCCCTCCCTCCCTCCCCCTCTATACCCCCTCCTCCCCCACCCCCCTCTATACCCTCCTCTCCCCCTCCCCCTATACCCCTCCTCTCCCCTCCCCTCTATACCCCTCCTCTCCTCCCCTCTATACACCTCCCTCTCCCCTCCCCTCTATACACCTCCTCTCCCTCCCCCCTCTATACACCTCCTCTCCCTCCCCCTCTATACCCCTCCTCCCCCCACCCCCCTCTATACCCCTCCCCTCTCCCTCCCCCCTATCCCCCTCCTCTCCCTCCCCCTCTATACCCCTCCTCTCCCTCCCCCCTCTATACCCCTCCTCTCCCCTCCCCCTCTATACCCCTCCTCTCCCTCCCCCCCTCTATACCCCTCCTCTCCCCTCCCCCCTCTATACCCCTCCTCTCCCTCCCCCTCTATACCCCTCCTCTCCTCCCCCCTCTATACACCTCCCCTCCCCCACCCCCCACCCCTCTATAAGCCTCCTCTCCCCTCCCCCTCTATACCCCTTCTCTCCCCTCCCCCCTCTATACCCCTCCTCTCCCTCCCCCTCTATACACCTCCTCTCCCCTCCCCCCCCATACCCTCCTCTCCCTCCCCCCCCTATACCCCTCCTCTCCCCCTCCCCCTCTATACCCCTCCTCTCCTCCCCCCACCTCTATACACCTCCTCCCCCCTCCCCCCTCTATACCCCCCTCCTCCCCTCCCCCTCTATACCCCTCCTCTCCCCTCCCCCTCTATACCCCTCCTCTCCTCCCCCCCTCTATACCCTCCTCCCCCCACCCTCTATACCCCTCCTCTCCCCTCCCCCCTCTATACCCTCCTCTCCCCTCCCCCTCTATACTCCCCTCCTCTCCCCTTCCCCCCCTCTACTCCCTCCTCCCCTCCCCTCTATACCCCTCCTCTCCCTCCCCCCTCTATACCCCTCCTCTCCCCCCTCTATACCCCCTCCTCCCCCTCCCCCTCTATACCCCTCCTCTCCCTCCCCCTCTATACCCCTCCCCCCTCTATACCCCTCCTCCCCCACCCCCCACCTCTATACACCTCCTCTCCCTCCCCCTCTATACCCCTCCTCCCCCCACCCCCTCCCCCAGGTGCCGCCCCAAAGGGATTAGGTGAGGCAAGAATTTCCTAATAAGGACTCCATGAAACCCACTTTTGGCTTTGCTTCTCTGAACATTTTTCTGAACATTTTTTTTTCTACAAATAGCTCACTGTCTAGGATAACACCCCCGCAATAAGGCTGGGAATACTATTAATATCTACGGGATTCGCGCATTTATATACAAATGCACATAATATTAATATCTGCGTATTCTCACATTCATATTCAAACATTTATGCCCCTTAATAATAAAATAAAAAAAATCACATCTGTATGTTCAATATATTTCTTTTTTTTGTTATCCAAATTAATCTCCTGAATTTTCTAGTTTTCTTGACAGTCCAATAAAGTTATCAAAAGATAATTTTTATCGATTTGTATCTTAAATCGCCATTTTCTTTCTCCTCCTTTCTTGAAAATCAAATCCTATAAATTTAAACTCACGACCGTTTATTACTCAATTCGCTGTTTAACCTCACGATCTTCAAGTCAAATTATGTCTTAATCTCTCTTCTGTTTTCTTTTTTTTCTATTCTATTTTCCCTCCCCCTTTCTATCAACCTTCCTTCTCCCTTCCGTTGCCTATATCAACATATCCCTTCCTCTTGTAACATTTCCCGCTGCAAACATCAACATATCCCCTCATATTTTCTCCTTTGCTCCCATAATTATCCTTCAAATCCTAAAATACATATTCCTTCAAATCCTCAATATTCAAACGCAAGTAT
>NC_091554.1:4759718-4762218 GCF_042767895.1 Penaeus vannamei
AATAAAACGTATACAGCAATCACAAAGTAAATCACACACAATAACCATAAAAAAACAACCTAAAAACTCAAAAAACAAAACAAAACAAAAGACGATCACCCCCCCCTTCGCCAGGTCGGTCATACACGTACAACAATCATAAAATAAAACGTAAACAACAACCACAAAGTAAATCACACACAATAACCATAAAAAAACAACCTAAAAACTCAAAAAAACAACAAAACAAAAGACGATCGCCCTCCCTTTCGCCAGGTCGGTCATAGACGTACAACAATCATAAAATAAAACGTGGCATTAGCAAACTACAAGTAAATCGATATACACAAATAATATAAAAAAACAACCTAAAACCCAAAAAACAACAAAACAAAAGACGATCGCCCTTCCCCTTCTCCAAGTCGGTCATACACGTACAACAATCATAAAATAAACCTTAAACAACAATCACAAAGTAAATCATACACAATAACCATAAAAAAACAACTTAAAAACTCAAAAAAACAAAAAAACAAGAGACGATCACCCTCCCCTTCTCCAGGTCGGTCATACACGTACAACAACCATAAAATAAAACGTATACAACAACCACAAAGTAAATCACACATAATAACCATACAAAAACAACCTAAAAAATCAAAAAAACAACAAAACAAAAGACGATCGCCCTTCCCATTCGCCAGGTCGGTCATACACGTACAACAATCATAAAATAAAACGTATACAACAACCATAAAGTAAATCATACACAATAACCATAAAAAACAACCTAAAAACTCAAAAAAACAAAAAAAACAAGAGACGATCACCCCACCTTCTCCAGGTCGGTCAGACACATTTTTAACAACCATAAAATAAAACGTATACAACAACCATAAAGTAAATCATACACAATAACCATAAAAAACAACCTAAAAACTCAAAAAAACAAAAAAAACAAGAGACGATCACCCCCCCCCCTTCTCCAGGTCGGTCAGACACGTACAACAACCATAAAATAAAACGTATACAACAATCACAAAGTAAATCATACACAATAACCATAAAAAACAACCTAAAAACTCAAAAAAACAAAAAAAAAAACAAAAGACGATCGCCTCCCCCTTCGCCAGGTCGGGCAGACACGTACAACAATCATAAAATAAACCTTAAACAACAATCATAAAGTAAATCACACACAAAAACCATAAAAAACAACTTAAAAACTCAAAAAAACAACAAAACAAAAGACGATCACCCTCCCCTTCTCCAGGTCGGTCATAAACTTCCAACAATCATAAAATAAAACGTATACAACAATCACAAAGTAAACCATACATAATAACCATAAAAAAACAACCCACCAAAAACTCGCTAAAAAAACAAAAAAAAAACAAAAGACGATCACCCCCCCCCCTTCTCCAGGTCGGTTACACACGTACAACAATCACAAAATAAAACGTATACAACAATCACAAAGTAAATCACACACAATAACCATAAAAAAACAACCTAAAAACTCAAAAAAACAACAAAACAAAAGACGATCGCCCTCCCTTTCGCCAGGTCGGTCATACACGTACAACAATCATAAAATAAAACGTATACAGCAATCATAAAGTAAATCATACACAATAACCATAAAAAAACAACCTAAAAACTCAAAAAAACAACAAAACAAAAGACGATCGCCCTTCCCCTTCTCCAAGTCGGTCATACACGTACAACAATCATAAAATAAAACGTATACAACAATCACAAAGTAAATCATACATAATAACCATAAAAAAACAACCTAAAAACTCAAAAAAACAAAAAAACAAAAGACGATCACCCTCCCCCTTCTCCAGGTCGGTCATACGCGTACAACAATCATAAAATAAACCTTAAACAACAATCATAAAGTAAATCACACACAAAAACCATAAAAAACAACCTAAAAACTCAAAAAAACAACAAAACAAGAGACGATCGCCCTCCCCTTCTCCAGGTCAGTCATACACGTACAACAATCATAAAATAAAACGTAAACAACAACCACAAAGTAAATCATACACAATAACCATAAAAAACAACCTAAAAACTCAAAAAAACAACAAAAACAAAAGACGATCGCCCTTCCCATTCGCCAGGTCGGTTAGACACGTACAACAATCATAAAATAAAACGTATACAACAATCATAAAGTAAATCACACACAATAACCATAAAAAAAACAAATTAAAAACTCAAAAAAACAAAAAAACAAAAGACGATCGCCCTTCCCATTCGCCAGGTCGGTTACACAAACGAGACGAAGACACGAGCGCGCGCGCACGTGTGGCCCGGACGCCGCGAATACAAATAATTGCAGGCTTAGAACAGAACATTATTTCCCGAAGGTCAAATCCTGATGCTAGGTCAGATGGGCGGGGCGTGCGTGAGGATAAAGGGAGGGAGAGGAGGAAGAAGAGGGGAATAGAGAGAATAGGGGGAGGGGAGTGGAGGGAGGGGAGGGGAAGAGGAAGAATAGGGGGAGGGG
>NC_091554.1:4789718-4822218 GCF_042767895.1 Penaeus vannamei
TTATCTTTCACTGGACAAATCAGGGAAAAATCTTCAGCATTCCCAAAAGGGCTTATTTCATTTTGACAAGTTCAAAGGAAGTTTCAAGTTTTACCCAAGCATGCAAACATTTTCTAATACTGAGGTTTTATCAGTGTGGGTCAGCATCCTTGTTTCTTTAACTTACAGATATTTTCTCGCAAGGTGAGGTGCTACCAGATTCCAGGTGTAGAGGGGTAAAACATTAGCTCAAGTAGCTTATCTTAGCACTAGAAGAAGTTAGAAAGGAACATTATTGTTTTTATGTGAATGACAGAGTATGAAAGGGAAAAATACCATACCTTTTGGGCAGATGTCGCCCTGAATTTTGGCTACTTATCTTGTGTAACACAGTTTTCTTTCTTTCTTTTTCATTTTTCTTTTATATTACATTTCATTTTGTTAACTTTACTTTTCAGGTGGACTTATTACCTTGTGTAAACCATATGGCATCCCTCAAGTGGGCCATTATGAGGCGCCCAAAGAAGAGAGCCGGACCATTGTTCAGACTTTGGCCAGCGGGGGAGTGCCGGACAACGTGCCTTCGATAAACAGGACCATTCCTATTTTGAAGGAGCTGTATAATGTGGATCATCTTGAAGTGGTTAAATCAACTGAGAGGTTAGCCCTTATTTTGAGTTTTTTTTCTTTTCTTTTTCTTTTTCTTTTTCTTTTTCTTTTTCTTTTTCTTTTTCTTTTCCTTTTCCTTTTCCTTTTCTTTTTCTTTTTCTTTTTCTTTTCCTTTTTCTTTTCTTTTCTTTTCTTTTCTTTTCTTTTCTTTTCTTTTCTTTTCTTTTCTTTTCTTTTCTTTTCTTTTCTTTTCTTTTCTTTTCTTTTCTTTTCTTTTCTTTTCTATTCTATTCTATTCTATTCTTTTCTTTTCTTTTCTTTTCTTTTCTTTTCTTTTCTTTTCTTTTCTTTTCTTTTCTTTTCTTTTCTTTTCTTTTCTTTTCTTTTCTTTTCTTTTCTTTCTTTTTCTTTTTCTTTTTCTTTCTTTCTTTTTCTTTTTCTTTCTTTCTTTTTCTTTAATTTCCTTTCATTCTTCTTTTTACTACTGAGCAAAAAAGCAGATTAAATGTCATGCTCAGATAAAAGGAAATAAAATCACATGTTGATGTATAAATAAATAATGATAATCATAGATCCTGCCTTAGAAGAAGCAAAAAACAAAATGCTTAATCTGGAAGCAGTTCTTGTTGGCTTCAGATACCAAGCTGTAGTATCCTGTTCTTACTGTGGCTATGCTGTATTTTATTCCTTAGATTTTGACTCTCTGTTTCTCTGTCTTGCTGCGGGCTCTATCCATCTCTGCTATCTGCCTCTATCCTCAGTCTGTCTCCGTGTGTCTGATTGTCTGTCTGTGTCCATCTCTGTTTGCCTGTCTGTGTCCTGCCCCTCTCCCTTCCTGCCTCTCTCTGTTTTCTTTCTTTCTCTTTTCTTTTTTTTCTTTCTCTTTTCTTTCCTTTTTTTCACTTTTCTTCCTTTCTTTTGCTCTTGCTCTCTCTTTCTCTCACTCGCTCGCTCGCTCGCTCTTTCACTCACTCACTCACTCACTCACTCACTCACTCACTCACTCACTCACTCACTCACTCACTCACTCACTCACTCACTCACTCACTCACTCACTCACTCACTCACTCACTCACTCACTCACTCTCTCTCTCTCTCTCTCTCTCTCTCTCTCTCTCTCTCTCTCTCTCTCTCTCTCTCTCTCTCTGTCTCTCTCTCTCTCTGTCTCTCTCTCTGTCTCTCTCTGTCTGTCTGTCTGTCTGTCTGTCTGTCTGTCTGTCTGTCTGTCTGTCTGTCTTTTCTTTGTTTTTTCTATTTTTTGTTCTTTCTCATAATTTTTCTTTCTCTTTTCTTTCTCATAGTCACTTTTCTTTATTTCTCTCTCCCCAATTCTTCTTTATCAGCCTCATAATATTTTTTTTTACTTCTTTCCCCCATATTTATTCCCTATAAGCTCAGTGCTTGAGGAGATGGCATTTATATACCGAAAGTGAAATTTACTAAATATTTGCCCTACCATGTGACAGTACTGCTTCAAATGTTGATTGACTTTTCCCCTTCGTAGGTGGAGCAGTGGCCTAATTCTCCTGAGTACCGATCCCAATGTCACAGAAAAGGTCAAGAAGTGTTTTAGGTCGTCGCAAGCCTTACAGCAGCCTCCATTGACCTACTGGGCTGTAACGTGTGGAATGCCAAGACCCGTGGCTGTTGCGAAGAGGGTTCCCTTTGGCCTAGAGCATGTTCCGAACACAGGGCATATGGTAAGGGTTTCAGTGTTATTATTTGCGTATTTTGAGTACCGCAAATTTTGGACACTTATGTAAGGAAATGTATAGCTTGCTAATAGAAATGATTTCCATAACTTTTCTAATTCTACATTTTTTCTTTTTAGCCAGTGATTAAGAAAGAGTATGCTAAAGGTGACATCAAAAGCGGGAAAGTGAAACTGGCCGTTGTAGAACATGTAACAAAAGTGTTCAGTAAAGAATCAGACATGTCCCTTGTTGAGGTAAGACTCGTTATTTATTGTAGAACTGCAAGAATATCCATTGTATTATATTGTGAAGTGTTAATTCTTACTTTAATCTTTTATTGTTATAGAATTTAGAACATTCATTTCTTGAATTAATTGAAGAATGCTTTAATGTAGTAATAGTTGGATCCGGATGCTTACTGCTTGCACGTGGTCCAAAATACGGGCATTAGGCTTACTTCAGTGGCCACTCTGTTGAGTATGTAGATTGAAGGCAGTGATAAGACTCCCTGCCCTTTGGAATGTTAATTTCTCATTTACAGCATAAGTGTTTTCAGCTCGTTTAACATTTTCCAATGTCTGTGTCATTTGATTTGCTTTATCCAGATGATAATAGACTTTTCCATGAACAGACTCCATATCCTCTCTTTAGGTAGTCCCTAACTCAGTGCAGTAATGATGATGATAAATAACATGTTATTAGTGTCATTCTAAACTTTTTTGCAATATTCAGTTTTCTGCAATACAACCTGTGCCACCATTTTTGGCGAGCAGAAATAAGATCATGAGTATGGAAATAGTGTCTACCCTGGAGCTGGTGCTTTTCCAGCCATGGCTCACAGATGGCACATTCCACACTTGTTTACCAAAGAGAATAGTGCAAAGGCCTGTCAACCCAAGCTTTCAGACAAAATTCTCATGACAGTAAGTCACCAACCCCTCAAGCCAAATTTTTCATGAGATGCTCGTCATCCGGATTGTAGAGGTTAACCAAAAAGCTGGTTTGTATGGTAGACTGTACTGTAATTTACTCGTAAAAGAGTTTTGGTACATTTTGCCTCAGTTAATGAATTTGTCTTTCATCAGTACAAGAATTTAATCTTATTTTTTTTTATTCTTAACAGGTTAATGTTCATATCACCAAGAACCATTTCCTGAGAGTATGGCTAGCGTATAGTTACAGCCCAATCTTAGGTGACCATCTTTATGGGGGTAGAGTAAAAACAGTTGCAGGCAAAAAGGTGCTTGTTGGTGAACAGAATCTCACATCGTATGTCCCACAGGTAAGACTTTTGTGCCATTCTTTTAAAGTATTAACCTTTTGACTGAGCCGTGTATAATTTCTAATTTGTACATTGTTGCTGCCTTTCTTGTTGAGAATGACAATAAAGATTCCATGTCTGGCTGCAAAATGCTCCAAAAGAATATTTCTTAATTAAGAAAATTAACCTTTTGAGAAAAAATGAAAATATATTGTTTGTTTACATCCAGAGCAACTATGGTTACTCACAGATCGCAAACATTATTTTGAAAAGCATGAAAATACCTAACATAGTTACAAGTCAATTTGTTATGAGATAATTTTATTATGAAAATTTTGTTTTGCATTGCAGACCACATTCAAGTTTTGCTTTCATATTCCAAGTAGTTTTGATATACTAATTGTTCCTGTACAGACATTGCCTGACAATTTTTTTTCTTTTACTGTTATTCCAAAAAAAAAATTGTTTGTTAAACTTTAGTACTTGAAAATTCCAATAGCTTGTCTTATTTAGGTACAAGGCACTGGTTTACCTTTTTATGTTTTTAGAAACAATGATAAATTTTATTTTATATTACTATTATTTTTCTTTTCTTATTTGCAGACTTTACCAGATGATACTTTCTTAAGGTTGAATCTGCCCGACAAAGCAGTAGAGATGATACCTTGCCACTTGCACCTCTCAAAAATAAAACTCAGCCGCTTTGAAAAGAACAAGTCCGACCTGGTCATTACCGCTCCTCCACCTGACCATTTTATGTGGACGTGTAGACAACTTGGACTCATGGCTGCAGATGAGGAAGGTGAACAGGACATTGCAGAGGAGAGTTCACGATAGTACAATAAATTTTAGAGATTGTATATTTATTATTATAGAAGTAGATTTTTTGTTTCAATATGAATGTATAAATGTAAATAAGAACCTTTGAAAGCATAAAACAGTATGCATAAAAAGAATTTTTTAATTTCATAACTTGCTATTTTATTTGAATATATATGTATAAATGTAAATACGAATCTTAGGAAATAAAACAATATACATATAAAAGATATTTATTTAAAGTTTAAGATAATCAAATAGAACATGAAACAACTGTTTATTATCAGTGGCACCAATTGGTATCGGTGTTAACGAACAGACAAACACGTATCATATCACCGCATGGATGGAGTGAGGACAACACAGTGGAGGAAGTCATGCACAAGAGTAATCCATGGGTTGTTAGTTGCACTTCAATGCTTCCCAATAATTTTCAATAATATTTATTCATCAGTCTCAAGAAAGATCCTTTTATGACACTTTTTAGCGTTCAGTGTATGGTGGGTGGTCAATTTACGTTATTTTTGCTTGTATTTTATTTTCCGTATTATGAAGCTCACAAGCCCATGGATACTAAGGAAGGAAGAGAGAAAACAGAGGGCCTGACTGTATTATAGAATTGTTGGAATATGATACCCATATAGAGACATAGCATTTTCAGTGAAGTACCTTAGCTCTTCAAAATGCTTGTACATATATTGATAAAATTTCTAACCCTATGGCAATTTAATAAATAGGAAGAGCATTAGTTATTGAATATACAATTTGTTTTTTCTCACTGAATACTTTTTTTCCACCGGGACTTCACATCAGTTTACGGTTTTTACTATATCATGTTATGCAAATATTTTTGTTAAGCATGTAGAGTTTACAAAAAACATACAATTTAATTTAATGCCACAGTTATAATCCTTCACTTTACTTTACAATACTGCCACCTTTATATGAATCATATCATCTCTTCTCTTACTTCACAAATCACAAGCTCCTACTGTAGAAGTAGACAAACCCTTTCGTTTCATGCCTTTTGCTTTCATTTTAACGCGGAAAATAAACTATCACACCTAATCATTTGGCGGAATAGATATATATATCATGTACAAATGAGAAAGTTCCATACAGATAATTTGAAATTCTAACTGAAATATCAGATCAAACCAACAATATTATTTCCAGTTACAAACTGAATCTCTCTAAACAAATCTTTCTTTAAAGAAGTATTAATGCATTTTACTAAACATGGGGCCACTTTTTACCTGAATTTACAGTGTGAAAGTAAAAATATGAACTATCTTTATTAAATCCATTATCTAGCTATAAGAGTAAGATATTACTCATTACTAGTCACAGGTCAATATACATTTTACTCTGGGAAGAAATTCAAGTTTGTAACTGAAAACTTATCACTTATTTCATATTTTTCTTGGTCAATAATGGGCTTTCATTTTACCAAAACTATACAGAATTTCAAGTTTAATATTTTACTGATAAATATGAAAAGAAATGCACCTGAAGCCCTAACAACCTTGTGTATCACAGGTAAATATGTCAAACTGACAACACTGAAATTTTATTATAAAAAAGATTATGCTATAACACGCAATCCCCTCACCAGAGTTACTAACAAGGTTTCTGATGCTGGATATGATACTCAAATATCTTTTATCCAACTCTTGTTTTCAATCAATAGTACACTAAACCCAACTTCGATAAAAACAATGCCATAGGATAGTGACTATAAATACTGTAACTTAAACCACACTGTAGTATGAAAATAATATTTTACACTGACTAGATCAGTCAAACAAATACACTAACATGTAAATGCTGTATTTGGATGCAACTGTGCTCTTTTACTGTTTGTTATACCCTATTTGTTCAATCACATGGTATTCCTTATACCTACACATAATTTACAAGATAAAATACTGGTGATTAGATTAGTTTGCCACATGTGTTGGCTAAGTGTTTAATTTATTATAAAACAAAAGTCAAATATCCTTTCCCACGTGTGTAAACCATCAGACACCGTTAGGTATTAACAGACCATGTGCTATTATTCATAATTCCACAACACCATCCAAAACTTCTTGGGTATACGCTGTGCATATCTGTGCATTATGCCTTACATACAGAAATTTCTTTTAAAACAGGAGGAAATATGTAGTAAATCTTTGCTGCACAAGGACACTGCACGAGACAGAAGCTCTTTAACTCTCAAATTGTGTGGATGTCTGGATGATAATTAGTGTAAGCAATTTCGATACAAAATTAGGGCAACACATTTATTGACAGAACAAAATATGATCAATGGCTAGGAATGTGAATAATATAAGAGCACCACTTGGGGGCAAAGTGTATACATATATACATAAAATATAGTAATTAAAACCGGCAGATTCAACAAGTCAGTAAAATGTGCTCTGCTTCTATGTAGAATCACCAAAAATCCTTTTTTTGTGCATGTGTAAATTTGTATTTTTATGTCTGACATTTACATACATATGAGCCCCCCCTCACATCTACCTGTAATAATAATTAATAGTTTCAAGAGTTGATTTGTGGGGATAATTATTTGTCAGAATTATCTTAGGAGAGAGGGACACCTTTGGGGTAATTTCAATCCCTCAAAATGTATAAAAAACGATACTTCTTAATCCTCTAAAAAAATGGAAACAAAAAAATTAAATGTAATGAAATCTACTTCTAAAATCTTTACAAATGGCTTATTTACAGACTAGTTCCCCATGTACCTGGCAACAAGTTTTAAACTAGAGAGAAATCCAAGGTATATTTCAATATGGGACTTATGCTGCTTATCATGCTTAAAGTTGATATATTATTCATGAAATTTGAATAACAAGATATGCATATTATGCAGACACTGAAAATACATAAGTTGAGAGAAAATCAGTCAATAGTTTTCTTCACAATTAAGTATCATTCAATTGTCACTGTAAAATTATTTCCTACAAATCTCTGCAAAAACTTTTACGAAAATGGCAATACAAAGACGTATGAAAGACTCTCAACAACAACAACAACAACAGTTTAAATACAATCATACAAATGCACATGCCTTGGATTCTTTTCATGCTGATGACAACAGATTCTATAAGAATGTTTGGATTCTAGCCTAGAAATTCTCTTGTACACAATAGCTGTAATTCTTGAAAAAAGACCTAGTTTTCTAACAGATCTGGCAGTTGCTCTGGAAATATTCCAGCTCTATGTCTCAACATGATGATGCTGTGATTAAATGCTTTCCCTACATGATTCAGCTACTGCCATGACTAATTTGATTTTTAAAAATCTCTCACATCATTTGCTCTATCTAGTATGTAATGATATTTGAACAGTGTCCTAGATATTTAAAGGGTCGCTAAAGTGAAAGGAATTGTCACTGCTTTCAATCATCTTGATATTTGATTATTCATTCATTTTACTTCAAGAGAAAACCAGCATCTCTGTGGTGAAGATACGCCACAACTTTTGTTTTTACTTTCCTGAAAAAAAGTACTTTATATATCCTCTGTCCCTGATACAGGGAACTACGCCACCTTCTTTTTCCTCTGGTCTCTTCTCTTCTCGTCGTGACTTTGAGGTATTGGGCGTAACTCACGGCAATCCCGCTGGAAGTCAAAATAGGTTTATTATGAGAAAATACTAAAGAATTTAGTCAATGAAATATAATATAGCATATTTCTATTACATAAAATACACATTAATCTAATATATAAGGTCTTTAATTCCTTGGAATATGGAATGTCAAATGTAGAGGAGGTGGCGTATTCAAGAAATTACTTTATAGCACTTTAATTATTCTAGGTATTATCAGTGATATAAAAATAATCAACTTCTGTCCAAAATGATTCTAAATATTTTTGTAAAGAAAAGAAACTTTAAACTGCTACAAAGATATCAACCTTTCTCGTAGGAATACTTACAAAATTAACTCTTACTTCCACCATGCAAAAACATTTCAGAGTTGAAAACGTTAACAATGGACTCCTCTTGGACTCTTACCAATAATTCATCATCTGGCACTCTAGAGAGGAAGTCTAAAACCTCGTTGTTAACCATAGAGTGTGGACGTAACAGTTTGCGGGAAAACTTGTTGACGCCCCACATCATAACAAGGTAACGAACAGGAATATAGTAGAGAACTACTGAGCCCACCATCAACACCATGATCAGCAACCACGACAAGAATGGCACCGAAAAGTTGAATGTGCTGTTAGGGTAAAAAAGTAATATTAATACTCATAAAAAACATAATGAAAGCTGGTATATATAACTATAGTGATGGGGCCAGCTTTGTTTGTGAGGTAACATTAAACAACAGTCTAGACTTTGTGCCTAGGCCTAAGCTGTGAACAGCCAGCCCACCTGCTGTGAGTCACGACATATTTAAACATCATAGGCTGTTACGTCTTCACAGATATAGCCGTCACCATCACCAAGAAGATACACACAACACACTTTGTTTATTAAAATGTTCTTTTACATTTCTATGTATTCTTGTAATAGATACCTTATAGTAATATTCCTTTTTTTTAATGCAGTAAACTTATTAAAATAACATTAATACCATATTAAAGGTCTTCATTAACAATGTGGTCTATAATGAACTTACTTTTTGCAGCTTTCAAAGATGGAAGCAATATAACCTATGGCATTTTGAACTGTTTGAGTAACCTCTTGTATAACTTGCAATCTTTCCTTGAGAGTTTTCTTTTCTTCCTGAAAATATTAGTATTCTTGTAATTCACAGTTAAATATTTTTTAAAACATTTACAGTAATCTAATACTGTATAAACTGCAAATTATGTTTACCCTTCTTTCAGTTCAATTATCAAAGAGAGAGAAAAAAGTAAAATTGCTAAATGTGCAACCAATTTCCAACTACAATTCCAATTAAAATTCTTAGATAACCCTCACCTGGAATACCATGAAAGCTATACTAAATTCTTAATACTTGTGACATCTAGAACCTACATTCTTTCCTACCAAACAAATTACATATAGAGAAATCTATGTTGGCTCTAATTTTGTCACCACAGATTAATGATGTATCTATACGATGGGAAGATGTCTAAGAATGACATACAAGTCAGAAGACCACATACAAGTTGACTTCTGATTGGGACTTGTGTGACTTAACTTTGTTTTCATACAGTGGGAACTGAAAGAAGCAATGCAATGCAATGCTGTAATCTTTCAGATCTCCCGTTGTCTTGCACATTTCTTCAGTGGGGTATAAAAGGTGCGACTCCTGGGTTGGGGAAGTTTGCCGAGACCGCGGGATCCAAGCACCTCTTTCCTGGTGCTTTTGGGTTAGGGGCTCACGGCGGATTCCAATCGTTGAGGTGGCAGTATTGCCGTCTAATTTTACAACTATCTTTACCAGGTTTATTGCCAATACTTAAAGGTCCGATAGTCAGATACGGGAGGAGGAAGGGGCAAGAATGTACCGCATGATCGGAATGAACTATTTAAAATGCACAAAAATACAACTACCCAAAATAAACTAAATAAAATTTTACTCTACAATATTTTTCTGTAAACAAATGGAATGAATACTAAAATAAATAAATGTATATGTACGATAACGATGTCTGCATACCTTTATCTATGTAGAAAACGTATGAATGAAAATGAATACCTTCACAATACAAGAGATGTATTTGACCGGTTTCGAATATATCTCCATCAGAAAGACATGTATTTCTGATGAAGAAATATTCAAAACCAGTCAACTACATCTCTTATATTGCGAAGGTATTCATTCTCATTCATACCTTTTCTACATCTATCAACATGAATACGGTTCATATCCTTATCTATTCTAATTTATGGTGAACATTACACAACATACTGAATTCAAAATCATATCAAACAAATTAAAATAAAAACATCCTTTACATCTATAAATCTTGAATATTCAATTAATCAATATTTGTCAAAAAACATAATAAATAATCATAAAAAATTAAAATCATGCGCAAATCTTTTTATCTATACAATCAAAGTTTTATGACGCCTGCAATCATTTCCATGTGGCATTCAATCACGTATCATCATAATGCAAATTCCATTATTAACTGCAAATCAACTGTTTAAAAATATTGCGTTTTTAGCTCCCCATACCAAATGCTCTCTCCATTTATTATAAGCCAAAATGTATTAAATGTACATTAAATTCACGCATCCAAGCTTGCCCCATAGTGAATGAGTCTATTTGTCAATTAATGTTTATAATCCATGGTCAGTCGTTAGTCTTGTGTTGGCTATTAAGTATTCGGTACAAAACTCTCACCATCAGTCAGTGATTCACACTTTCTGTCAATATCCAGTTGTACATTTGCACTGTACCATACACACAAATATAAACACTGTCGCTCTCTTTTTTTTTCTTCTTTACTTTCTTTCTGCTTCTCTCCTGTCCCTATTTCCCTCTCTCACTCTCACCCTCACACTGTACATTCCACAATACACTCACACTCATCCATATTTGCATACCTTCTCACTCTCACAAGCTCTCACTTAGCTCTCTTCCACTACATTTGCGTGCTTGAGCTTCTCTCTTGCTCTTCTTTCACTTCGGCTTTTTGGTGATCTCGCTCTCTCATTTCGAGACATTGAAGCAAATATACAAATGATCCCTATCTCCTCTTTCACTTTGTTTCTTCTTAATTCCTCAGGCTACTTCTCTCATTGCTCTCTCTCTCTCTCATACTTACAGTCTCATTCACACTTGCATTTTCTTGTATTACACCCTCCCTATCTCTCTCTCTCTCTCTCTCTCTCTCTCTATTTCTCTCTCTCTATCTCTCTCTCTCTCTATCTATCTCTCTCTCTCTATCTCTCTCTCTCTCTTCTCTCTCTCTCTATCTCTCTCTCTCCTCTCTCTCTCTCTATCTCTCTCTCTCTATCTCTCTCTCTCTATCTCTCTCTCTCTATCTCTCTCTCTCTATCTTCCTTCCTTCTGTCACACTCATTTTCTCTCTCTTATTCTTGTTCTTGTTCTTCCTCACTCTTTCCCTCCTCCTCACATTCTCCCAAACTCTCACTCATCCTTATTCTAAATTAAAGAACTAAAGTCAGAAAAAAGTTTTCACAAGAATTAAGAAAAGAACCAAGGCCATTCTAGCATCTTTTGAATATTAGAGTAAAATCAATTAACAAATCTTTTTAATATATATATATTTTTTTTACAAAATAGGATTATATTCTGATTAAACATTGTGTATGTGCAAGTATAGGTGAGTGAGTGAGTGAGTGAGTGAGTATGTGTATGTGTATGTGTGTGTGTGTGTGTGTGTGTGTGTGTGTGTGTGTGTGTGTGTGTGTGTGTGTGTGTGTGTGTGTGTGTGTGTGTGTGTGTGTGTGTGTGTGTGTGTGTGTTCGTGTGTGTTCGTGTGTGTTCGTGTGTGTGTGTGTGTGTGTGTGCATGTGTGTGTTTGTGGATGTGTGTGCTTTTTTGTTTGTGTGCATGTGTGTGTTTGTGTGTGTGTGTGTTTGTCTGTGTGTGTGTTTTTGTTTGTGTGTGTGTGTTTGTTTGTTTGTTTGCGTGTTTGTTTGTGTGTGTGTTTATTTGTTTGTGCGTGTGTTTGTTTGTGTGCGTGTGTTTGTTTGTGTGCGTGTGTTTGTTTGTGTGTGTGTGTGTGTGTGTGTGTGTTTGTGTGTGTGTGTTTGTGTGTGTGTGTGTGTGTGTGCATGTGAGAGTGAGGGTGAGAGTGAGGGTGAGAGTGAGAATGAGAGTGAGAGTGCAAGTGAGTTTGAGTGTGTGTTTTGCTTTATTGGAGAAGTGTGAGTGTGTATACCTGCATGGTGCTTGTGCTTGAGGGTATGCATGCTTACGGTTTATCGTGTGTGTGCGTGTGTGTATGCGTGTGCCTGTGCAAGTGTGTGGAAATATGATTCCTATTTTGCATTTAACACACATTAGTCAAGCATTAAGATCCCTTTTTCCAAGAAATAAATCCATCTTGTAATACATATTAGTCACCCATAAAATCCTTTGTGTATAAATAAAATCAACCTTTACCGTGTTAATGAAATAGATACGGAAAAAACAGGGAAGTAGTAAGACATCCAAGATAGGTAATATATGGTAATTCTGAAATAGGCATTCTACTATACTTCAAAATTACTGCTTTAATCCGCAACTCGTTCTGTTCAGACTGAAATACTGGGTTGCCATCAATCCATTTGCTTACCATACACCACAAACCAGAGTTATCCACAAGTCAGGGTTAAGAAGCGAAAATGCAAGCAAGCATTGAAGTGCATTCCAAAGAAGCACCACTTGGATCCCAAAAAGCTTCCACGCGTTAGTTACAGGTTAGTTCTCTCTCCCTCACCTTACTTTTGAGGTCATTAGGGGATGCATTAATTCCACATTCCTTACGACTCTCTGTTTTTCTTACCTCTACGCTCATATTCTGGAAAAACAGCCAGGTATATATGAAAAGGGTGATAATCGATGTGTCATGCTGTAAAAACACTTAAAGGTAAAGTATATCCATAATGTGCGAAAAAAAAATTAAAACAATTAAGAACACATTACAGCAGCACTACTGCTATATCACACAAAGCGGAAAAAATAGCAACCAAAGAATTATTAATAAAACACAAAACAACACACATTAAAACTGGGGAAAAGACCAAACACTTCTGTACAAAGTACTATCTAGAGTAAACCAGTTAAAAAATAAAAGTATAGTTAATAAAAAATGTACAAATATTCAGAGATTAGAAGAAATAAATCATTTACCAATATTTGATCAAAAATAGCAATCAAGAAATCAAGATGTAGAAATGAAGATTTCCACCTTAAATCATCAGCTCTTGTCTATTACCACATCTGAGATGTTTTTTTGCTTGTATGATAAAGGAATTCATATATAAAATCAAATGATAGATTCTTCATTAAATCTTGGTGGAAAGTGGATAGCCTATCCCTTGTGGTAACAGTGAATTTTAATTTTCAGACAGGAGACCAATCACCAATTTTAGCTGTAATATGAATCAATTTAACAAAGAGACAAAAACAGAGAAACAAAAGAACATACTTCTATTGACTATTCTCTATAACATGCAATAAAAGGCACATAAGCCTATCTAAAAACAATAAACATTATCCTAAATTCTACTCAGTAAAATAAATATAAAGTTTAGAAACTACGGACAAATGCATTTACACTCTTATATTAACGCCAAACTGTGTTTTGGCTTTGGATCTACTGAACTAATCAACCTACAAAGATACAAATAGAAGCATGCAAAATTCGCCTCATATCTATAATTCATCTACCTTATCCTTATCATCATCATCAACTTCCTCCTCATCTCCAGACAGTTCACTCTCTTCTTCTCGATGCATACTACCAACTATAGAGATTACCTGTTAAAGGGGGACGTGAAAAAATAAATGAGCATTGTTGAAATATAATATCACCAACAAATACTTCTAATCATTGTAAATTCAGTTTTCACATGTTTCTGAAATTCTTTAAAAAATGCATTAGCACATACAAAATTACAAATAAACAGATCCATAAACAATGGTATTGCATGCATAAATAGATATACATGTATGCATTGCTATACATTATAAGTGTGTGTCTATGCATACATGCACACAATTGTCACTTACAGTATTTTTTCTCAATATCTCAACAAAAATACTAATTCAAACATAAATCCATAAACTGAATGTTGTACTGTATCGAAAGAATTCATTCATACAAAATAAGCATAAAATTTGGATTAACCAAACAACTTTAAAACCCTTACAATGTAGTTTCTGAGGAAGAGCATAAGCAGGAGGATTGGCAGCATGTAGACCTCGAAGTAGTATGTTATGACCATGAATAATATGAATGCTATGATGCTCCGAACAGGTGATTCCCACTCCCAGCATGATCTGTTGAAAGGAATATCAGGTTAGAGACTTTGTCAAAATATGCTGTTAATTAATCTAACTACACGCATGGAGGTATGATAACAATGTGTTACAGAATTGCAAACTAATATGAGACTTGATAGAGATGAGAGAGACACAGGAGAGGAAGGAGGAGGAAGAGGTGGTGAGAGGAGGGGGGGAAGGGGAAGGGGAGGTGGAGGTGGAGGAGGAGCAGGAGGGTGAAGAGAGGATTGAGGAGGGAGTAGGAGAGAGGAGGGAAGAGGAGGAGGAGGAGGGATGAAGAGGGCAGAGAAGGAAGGATGAAGAGGGAGGAGGAGGAAGAAGGAGGAAGGATGAGGAGGGAGGAGGAGGAGGAGAAAGGAGGAGGATAAGGAGGAGGATAAGGATAAGGATGAGGAGGGAGGATGAGGAGGAGGAAGAGGAGGGAGGATGAGGATGAGGATGAGGAGGGAGGAGGATGTGGAGGAAGAAGAGGAGGGAGGAGGATGTAAAGGAGAAAAGTTAGGCAAGGGGGAGACATAAAGAAAGAGGAAGAGAGAGAAACAGAAATCAGGAGGGAAAGTGAGATAAACTCATCTTTCATTATCAAAATGCTCCAATAAAGAACTTACTTGATAAATTTCCCTAACTCATAGAAATCCATGATGGAAGACTTAAGGCGATTGACATTTTTGATAAATACTTGGCGCTTGAATTTCTGTTCCGTCTGCATGTACTTCTCCTCTCTTGGAGTGAAAGTTCGGATGGCAGCACGGACCTGGAGTGCAGAGAACAGGTTGACTTTATTTAACCATTGAAAAAAAAAAAAAAAGTTACTGGTGTGTTTCTACTCTTATATATGATGTTCAAAGCTAATTCTGATGAAAGTGGAAGAACTCAGGATAAAGTTATGGTCTATGGTTTATTAGTTTTATACTTCTCATTCAGAAAATATGTCAAATGCGATCTGAATTCCAGCTTATAGGACCAGATAAGGGATATGCTACTTTCTTCCCTACTCAACCAACTTCCTTTTCAACTCAATACGAATTTTTTCCCCTGTTCAGCCCAGTTCTTTCACCAGTCATCCCACTTTCTTCCCACTTAAATCCACCCTTTAGGTAATATTCCTGGTTTTGAAGCTTCATTCACATCACAACTTTGGTCTGATTCCACATATCATTTTTCTATTAAATCTATATTTCAAATGGTTACTTTTTCTCCTAAATACGACATCAAATACATACTGGATTCCATTCAACAGAACACTCTAGCAGAATCTCCGGATTATTCCCCTTTGCACGAGCACGTAGCTTTTTATCCTTCAACGGATACCTATTTTTGGAAAACAAAAGAGATTATAAAATGAACTACATACATGGAATAATAATTTCAAAATTTAAGCAAACATTTTAAATCACAATATATCAAAGGTGAAATGAATATGAAAGGCAAACATCATGATCATTGTCTTGTGAAAACAGTAAGAAAAGAAAAGGAAATATAAGCACAAAGAACAAATATTTACCATTTCTTCTCGCCATTCTTCATCCGTAGTAAAGGAATGACGACCTTCCCTAGAAACTCAACCTTGTGGTCTCTGTCTTCATCATAGACTGTGACATCCAAAACATTATGGATATCTTTAACATTGCTGAAAAATTAGGGAAATTAGGTAATTAGAATTTATCAACATGAGTATGAAATACAGTGACTCAATTTGTAATGAGTGGTTATACAAATGGAAAGATAAAAGATTTCTTTTCAATATTACGAATACTTTTACTAATATAACAAAATAGCTCCAATGTCTTTTTTCAACACCAAATTCAATAAACATTTACTGCTTCTTTGGGCCTATATAAATCATCAGAAATGAAATACTAACAAGGTGAAAATCTTATTCCATGTGGGGGAGAGTGTCTTGTACTCAGTCTGTGTCTGAAGTCTCGCATTGCAAAGTTCCAAGACACAAAATGGGTCACTTTTGCCGCCTATGTCTGCTGCTGCCAAGCCCTGCGCCCGATACACCTTGACCCGCAGGTGACCAATGTCTTTCAGGTTGTGAAGAGATCTTGTTAAGGCCTAGAAGGGCAAAGAATAAACCATGTGAAAAAAGACGATTTGCTAAATGTGTCCTCCATAAATACAATACATACATCATCACATATATCTAAAATTATATCCTTTTCTACTTAAAAAAAAAAAAAGAAAAGAAAGAAGAAAAAAATTATATATATAAATTATATATATATATATATATATATATATATATATATATATATATATATATATATATATATATATATATATATATATATATATATATATATATACACATATATATACACATATATACTTACATATCTCTTGGAAACATTATCCAATTCTCTGGGATTCTCCTGGTATGAATGAAGGTCTGATATGGTTTCAGAAGAAGTCGTTCCAGAAATTGTGAGGAGGAGGAATATGGAGCCGGCTCCCTTTTCTAATTCTGCCCAAATGTGGTGGGTCTTCTCACGCTCGTACTGTGTCAAGTCCAGCGTGCATCTGTTGTGAAAACATATGATTCTAAGCTTTTGGAAAATATATGATACGTAATGTTATGTAAAGAGACTGACTACCTGTCACTCAATTCTTTCTTCACTTGTCTTTTGCAACTCTGATATTTTCTCTCACACATGCTGTCACTCATCATCTCTTTCTCACACATTCACTCACTCATTCCTTGCATTTGCACATTTACACATGTACATATGTACAGTGCACATACATGCTTAAACATACAAATACAGATGTACATGTACCTGTACATGTAAAATAGATTACAGAACAAGTGAGAGATAAAAAGAAACAAACGGAGATACAGACATCCAACACATGGGAGTTACAGACCCCAGACAGACAAGCCACACAGCCAAAATCTTACCTTCCCATGAAATCGTCTTTACTCCGAACATCTTTATCCCACACAGTCAGTTCCAAGAGCTGGCTCTGATCCTCAAAAAGGTGGAAATCAAATTGCTCCAGCCACTTCGGAGTTAGCGTGTGCATCTCCACCTTGCTCTTGTATTTCTCATTGCCAAGCCTAGGAAATTTGGGAGCAAAAAAAAAAAAATAGTAATGGTAAATGTCTCACGCTATGCAAGAGATTGAACTTTAGAAAAAAAGCATAGTTATTTGTGGTAAAAGGTGGTTTTTTCCTTTCCTTTAACCATAATCATAAACGCAAGCACCAGCTCCGTAAATCAAACATGCTAAATAAACGAGTATTATTTATCTGAGACAAATAAAACCATAAAATTAAATAATTAATAACGATACATAAAATAAACTGCAAGAGGCCATTCATGCTTCATAATATATCTAAAATATCTAGGAAAAAAGGTGAATGTCATATTCTATCATATATAGTGGATTTATGAAGTGCCATAATACTTTTACGAAATAAAATGAAAAATTAAAAGCAGTAAAAATATCATCCTACAAACTGCTCACTAATGATTGATGATGACGATGATGACTGACTATGATGATGGTGACTGATATTGGTGATGATAACGATGATGATGATGATGATTGACGATGATGACTGACTATGATGATGGTGACTGATATTGGTGATGCTAACGATGATGATGATGATGATGATGATGATGACTGATGATTGATGATGATGATGATGATGATGATGACTGATGATTGATGATGATGACTGATGATGATGATGACTAATGATGATTGATGATGATGCGAGTAATAATGTTAATACAAAAACAAGGTTCTGAAAAATAAAAATACATCAGAATAGATTTATAAAAAAAAAATACTAATGCAAAATAGTTAAGAATGTACAAGCATTTAACATTTTAGGATAATTTATCACTGAAGATGTTGCTGTAATATGCAGCTGGAACGCACACAAAAAAAAGGAAAAAGAAAAAGAAAAAGAAGAGAGAGAGAGAGGAATAAATTGCATTAAAATCTCACATTAAAAACTAAAGTGAAGCTGCAACTATATTCAGCAATACTTTGAATGGTCGTAAGAAAAACCTTCAAATAACAAAGAACACGAGGAAGAGGAGGAGAAGCGATTATAAACTATGTAACAGTCTGAAGGTTTACATATCTGATTAAATCATACTTAATTAGCATCTTAAAAGTCCGAAAAGTATTTCTGCACTTTGTCCAAAGAATTTTTTCCATTATTGCCAGTACACTTACAAATTCATGTGTTACATATGAAAACAAAACAAAAAAATTCTAAAAGTGCTAGAAAAATAAATGCAAAATAATCAAAGAATATAAATTAAAAAACAGTAATAAATGCTAAAAACTAATGTACCATAATGGCCACTCGCATCCTCACCTGAATTTCACATAGGGATCCGAAGTGCCGTCAGGATCCATAGGAAGGAGCTCTTTGCCTTCAACCAGGACGATAGTAACCACGGAACTCCATATCTGACTCTTAAGGCGACGTTGCTGCTCGGCCAGTCTCGAACCTCCGCGTTGCAAATACTGTGTGGGAAAGAAGGTCATATGTGAAGATTTTGTGGGAATTGCGTGGGTGTTAAATAGGTTGCTGCTTAAGCTTGTAAAAGTGTTGAATGATTTGATAATTACAAGGCAAAAAGTTAGAGGCAGAGGAAGGAGAGGTGAAGAGCAGAAAGGAGAGGAAAGATTCATGTCTTAATCAATATTGATTTAAACATGGAAAAAACCTACTTACCACTCTATATTAAAGGAGTAAATAAAGACATATGAACTGTACATTTGATTTTGCTAAATAATGACCACAGGTTGAAATAATGTGGATGATAATACCAACTTTTACTCTAATGCCTGACAAAATATTTGTATTTATATAAATAAACCATTAATTTGTGTGTGTGTGTGTGTGTGTGTGTGTGTGTGTGTGTGTGTGTGTGTGTGTGTGTGTGTGTGTGTGTGTGTGTGTGTGTGAGCGTGCGCGCACACACACACCATAAATAGGAGAGCAATCAAGGCAGCAGCGGTCGTAATCACCGCCATTGTTGGCCATCAGACAGGGCCTCCAACTTACTTCGGCCACTTTGCTGAGAGTGTCCCCCAGCGTTTTGTGGCTCTTGCCGTGCTCGCCAGGGTTCCCCGTGGGATTGTCTTTGTGCTTCGCCTGGCCGGCGGCCTCCGCCTTGTGCTCCTCTGCGTGAGGCACCATGGAGGAGCGGCGCGACGACGAGAAGAAGTGGCCGAAGAAGAGCTTGTGGTCGGAGTGGGGCAGCGAGGCCGAGTCCTGCCGCTCGTCCCGACTGTGCTGCGAGCTGCTGTCGTCGTCGGTGCCGCCGTCGGAGTGGTCCGAGTAGCTGCTCGAGCGGAGGGACACCGAGGGCACCAGCAGGGAGCGCTTGGTCAGGGGCGCCTCGGAATCCCTCCTGTGCACGTCGTACTCCTCGGAGGAAATGTAGCTGCACGTCTTCGTGGACGAGAAGGAGTAGTCGATGGAGCGACTGTGCTCCGTGTCGTTCTCGCTCTTGCTGCCCTGGCACTGCAGCTCCTCGCTGGAGGTCACCACGCTGATGTCCTCCGTCCCCGTGCATATCATGCCCTCCACGAAGGCATGGTGCAGCGCCTCGGACAGCACGGAATACGTCTGCGACTTCCCCATGACCGGGCTGTTCACCGACAGAAACTCCTTGGGCGACTCGCACATGAACTCCTCGTTGGAGGTCGTGACGGCATGGCTGTTGAGCAGCATGCCGGCCAGGTCGTGCCTCTCCACCGAGTCCTGGCTCTCGGTTGCCCGCGGGGACCGCAGGAGGAGGCGGTGGCTGTCATGGCCGTCGGAGTCGCTCGACAGGTCGCACTTGAACTCCTCTCCCACCTCCGAGCCGCCGTCCTCCTCCCGGTCCTCGGTGCTCGGGGAGGGCGTGCGGCTCCTGAAGACCTTCCTGAAGGCCTTGGCGAAGGAGCCCCCGACTCGGTCCTTCTTCCCGAGCTTGTGCAGGCCCAGGGGACTGCTGCTCCTCAGCTCAGGGGAGCCCGAGTCCTTCTTCCGCAGGGGCTTGAGGGGGCTGAGGGGCTCGCTGATGGTCACCTGCAGAGTGCCGTGCCCGACGCCATCGCGCGGCGGCGACGCGCTCACGCCCTCGCTCGTCATGGTCACATCCTCTGTGTTCGTGATAACATGATGGCTCCTGAACTCAGTCTCTTCATGTAGAAGCTGAGGATTGCCAAAACATTGGGGTGACTAAATCACTTCTCATCACTACACTTTCGGCGTATTTGCAGGGACATAAATTGCTCTGTTTTCCAGCGCCACAGGATCACACATCGAAGGGAAATACCGCTTGCAGTTTTCCATCACACCAAGAAAAAATCGAAATCGCAAAACACACGCACGCACACGCACCTCTCCCCCCCGCCCCAAACACGCACCCCCCCCCCCCGCTTCGAAATGGAAGAGGACACGTTTAAACGATAATTTTACAGTAATCAATGGAATCAGTCTCTTACCCCATAGTCAGATAAAGACAAATGGTCCGATGTAGACTATAATCCACAAGGCAAATAAATATCAAGGAAAACAGGTACTGGAATTGAAAAATAGAAAATTCCCGTTTCCTTCCACCTCATTCTCATTTACCCTTTAACATGGTCTCCCTTATTTGAAAAAAAAATATGAACGATTCCATAAAATAAAATGAAAAGCAAAAACATGAGAGGAGGGAGTATGAGACAGTGTTAAGACGTGGATGTAAACAAACGTTTTTTTTTTCTCGCATAAACAAAACATGAATTAAGACGAGAAAATGTAAACAAACGTTTTTTTTCGCATAAACAAAACATGAATTAAGACGAGAAAATGTAAACAAACGTTTATTCGCATAAACACAACACAAATCGCATCAAACTTGCATTAAAAATACAATGCGACAAAAGTGAATAATGCGCTGATTCACTTGTCCAAATTACCAACATAAATTTAAAACAGTAAACATAAATTTTGACTTAAGAGCAAAACGGGGCGGCGCGCACACATGAATATATACATAACTACATTTGCACGCACATCCTATATGCAAACATTCTCGCCAAAATATAAGCATCATAGAACACGTTAAGAGAATTTGCAATATCATGTTGTATGACTGGCGGGGTTAAAAACAAAAGCGAAAATGCCGATATCAAAATGGAATTTAATATCGGCAGTGTTTAATATCGACAGAGAGGTCAACATGTTAACTTTTCTTTAAACGCTCAAAAATTTCCTCATTTTTCTTTTCTCTCGAGCGTTTCACAACATAAAAAAAATAAAACTGTAAATCGTGATGATTGATGTTCATGGAAATGTGAATTCTCTTTCGAAAAAAAATAAATGTAATATTTTGTAAGCGTATCTGTGACAAAACGGTTTTATTAACGTCACGGCTCGAAATCACTAAAATAATTTCACGCACTCTGATAAAAGAACCTCGCCAATCTGACAACATACCAAATCTTCATCTAATTAACATAACTACCCTACCACGCGGTAATGACCTTGTAAAGTGCTAAAAAAAGGTCGTTGTCACCACACTGTCACAAACACCTGGGACCTTGAACGTGTAAACCCATTCTAATTAGGAAAAAAAAATAGAAGGCAGTTCATTATAGTGACCCAGAAAAGTCCGAGATGTAGGACAGGAAGGTATGGGCATCGGGTACGAAACCGTTTTCTTTTCTTGCGAGAGTTGGCTGTGAGAGGGGGGAACTTCGCTAAATCTGGCAATACCCCTCCCCCCCTCTCCCCTCCCTCGGAAAGTACCAACTATGAAGTTTCTCTTTAATAAGTCTCGCACTAACTCAAAGCCTAACTTAAAAGTTTCCAATCCACTTACTCTATAAAAGGTAAGAAGATTAAGAGCTTGAAATAATCCGCAAAAGCAGGCGAAATTGACGAGTTTTAAATCATATTTCCCGCCAATTTTAAACATTCAAACTCGAACGCGACAAACAACAACAACAAGGAAACGTGATACACACACAAAAAAAAATATATATGGACATCAATGTACCCTTGGTCGACATAAGCCACACAACAACAACACAGATAGTTACCCTTGATACAATTCGTATGCAAATAAGTGTGTGACGTCAGAAATATAGCATAAACGACCCGCAGTTTTTTTCCCATCGCGTTCGTGTTAGCAGGTTAGCACAACAATGTCACCCGTATTACGTAAACACCCCCAGCACCTCTACAACACCAACAACAACACAAACAGTTACCCTTGGTGCAATTCGTATGCAAATAAGTGTGTGACGTCAGAAATGTAGCATAATAGCATGGGATACCAGGCAGTTTTTATTATCATCTTTTATTCATTCATTTATTTATTTATCTTTGACTCTCTCTCCGTCGCGTTCGTGTAAGCAGGTTAGCGTCGCAATGCCACAGTATTACGTAAACATATCCGGTAAACAACAAACAAGAGGAAAAAATATGAACTTGCAAAAAATAACACAGCGTACATTGTACATGTATATGAAAAATTCATTAAAAAAAAAATCTTATAATAGAAGTATAAGACAGTAGTGAGTTCGAATTAAAGGCAGTGGTCACACACGTTGTCTGGGTAAAGCCACACTGTGTATGCAAATTTATTTTCTTGGAGGGGGAGTGGGGGGGGAGGGAGAGGGGAGAGGGGGAGAATGGGAAAGGGACCAGAGGGGTGAGGAAGAGAGAGGAAAAGAGGAAGAGGGGAAGAGAGAGAAAGAGGGGAAGAGAGAGAAAGGGGGAAGAGAGAGAAAGGGGGAAGAGAGAGAAAGAGGGGAAGAGAGAGAAAGAGGGGAAGAGAGAGAAAGGGGGAAGAGAGAGAAAGAGGGGAAGAGAGAGAAAGAGGGGAAGAGAGAGAAAGAGGGGAAGAGAGAGAAAGAAGGCGAAAGTAGGCGATAGGAATGAGAGGAGGGAAAGAAAAAGGAAGAGAGGGAAAGAGAAAGACAAGAAAGAAAAAGATAGAAAGAAGGAAAAAAGAAAGACACTAAAAAAAAAGACAAGAAAAGAAAAAATGAAGACCAGTAAACAACGATAATTATGATGACACATCCCACTGCGCCTACGATTCCGCGCAATTAAACAAACAGAAATCCATCTAATTCATAAAAAATGTCACGATAAATGAGCGACGTGCCAAAACAAAATACATAAACACAAATAAAATAAATACTACGCACATACTTCTAACTGGCCTGATTTACCCTATGATCTCGTAATAGTAACGCGACAGATTTATAAATAATAGTAACGTGACAGATAAACCTATAGGAACGTGAGGGAAACAAACTTAAAACTATTAGAACTCTGGGGAGACAAACCTAAACCTTTTTCGACTTATGAACGACAAACCTAAAAATTTAGAACGGTGTAACCCCTCCCCCTCCCTCCCCCCCCAAAAAAAGTTAAAAGACAAAATAGAAAAAAAAGGAAAAAATTAAAAACTTTACAAGCATCTCATTCAAAAGCGACGCTAAGGTGGAGCGAGACTTTTCATGACCTCGTTAAAATCTACGTTTTCCTTCCTTGCGACTTGTCAAGGAGCAAAGTTGGAAGCTGTCATTTGCTCACTCTTGCTGTCACTTTCCGAGAGGGAGAGAGAGAGAGAGGGAGAGAGAGGGAGAGAGGGAGAGAGGGAGAGAGAGGGAGAGAGGGGGAAAGAGGAGGAGAGAGGAGGAGAGAGGGAGGGAGGGAGGGAGGGAGGGAGGGAGGGAGGGAGGGAGGGAGGGAGGGAGAGAAAGAGAGAGAGAGAAAGAGTGAGAGAGAAAGAGAGATAGAGAAAGAGTGAGA
This sequence comes from Penaeus vannamei, assembly GCF_042767895.1. Taxonomy (NCBI): domain Eukaryota; kingdom Metazoa; phylum Arthropoda; class Malacostraca; order Decapoda; family Penaeidae; genus Penaeus; species Penaeus vannamei. Next base: position 4,813,796 of record NC_091554.1, read on the forward strand.
GAGAGAGAAACAGACAGACAGAGAGGGGGTGGAGGGAGGGGGAGGGAGAGGGAGAGGGAGAGGGAGAGGGAGAGGGAGAGGGAGAGTGGGAGAGGGAGAAATATATAAAACACTGACCATCAAATATTATCTTATTCCCTCTCTCTCTCTCTCTCTTAGTCTCCCACCCCCCTTCTCTTTCCTTCCTTCCTTCTCCCCCCCTTTCTCTCTCTATCCCTATCCCTCTCTCCCATCTTCCCCTTCCTATCTCTCTCTTCCCTTCTCCCTCCTCCAGACAGATAATTAGCGACGCCACAACCTAATAACACGAACCAAACGAGGGAACCGGGAAAGGGGAAAGCTTCAAGGAAAAGGTTCCTCGGCCAGCTAGGGTTCGGAGCTCTCCCCTTAAGTCCCCCGCGACTGAGTACCTTAGTGATGAGGGAAGGGCGGAAGGGGAAGCACGTACACCATTTATTGCCGGTCTTAGGGGTTGCCTTTGTATCTGTCTTACACGCGTGAGGCCGGGTTGGGAAGAGGGTTAATGGAAGGGGGGAGGGAGGGAGGGGGAAGGGGAAGTGGGAGGGAGGGAGGGAGAGGGGAGGGGGAGAGGGAGGAGGGGGAGGTGGAGGGAGGGAAAGGGAGGGAGGAGGGAGAGAGGAGAGAGTGGGGAGGGAGGGAGGGAGAGGGAGGGAAGGAAAGAAGGAGGGGAAGGAGGGCAAGGGGGGAAGGAGGGAGGGAGGAGGGAGGGGAAGGAGGGGAGGGTGGGGAGAAATAGGAAAGGATGGGTAAGAGGGAGAGAGATCCTTGAATGGATACATGGGTGGATGGATGAGAGAGGAGAGAGGGATGGGAAAGGATTATATATATATATATATATATATATATATATATATATATATATATATATATATATATATATATATATGTATATATATATATATACATATATATATTTTTTTAAATATTATTATCAACTGATGGTGGTGGTGGTGAGAGAGAGAAGAAAAATAAAGACAAAAAAGAAGGAACGACAGAAGGAAGAAAGAAAAAATGAGTAACCAATAGAGAACCCTCCCCAACCAAGACCCCCCCTCCCCCACCAAACCCAACCCAACTCCCCCCAACCTCGACTCCAAACCACAAGTGAGGACAGCCTTAGTACACCCTCCATACCTCCCCTTTGCCCCCCATCCCTCGCTCCCCCTCCTGCCTCCCCCCCTCCTCCTTACCGCTACTCCCTCGTCCCCCTCCCTTTCCCCCCACCGCTCCGCCCCAACGCCCTTCCCTCTTCCCCCCCTCCCTCCCTCCTCCCTACCGCCCCTCCCTCTTCCCCCCCGCCTCCCCACCGCCCCTCCCTCGTCCCCCCTGGCCCCCCCCTCCCTCCCTTTTCCCCCCCTCCCTCCCCCCTCCTTACCGCTCCTCCCCACCACCCCTCCGCCTCCCTCTTCCCCCTTTCCCTCGAGTACCACTTCCTTCGCCTCTCTTCGCTTCCCCGACTGCTGCGATATGTCTCCCTCGGGCATGACACCAGCCTCACTCCGCCCCGAGATTGGGCATTATGTTGGGGAGGAGAGACAGGGCCATGCGTTACGGAGGGAGGGAGGGGAGGAGAGAGGGGGGGAAGGGGTGGGAGGAGAGGGAGAGGAGGGGTGGGAGGAAGGGGAGGGGAGGGTGAGGAAGGGGAGGGAGGGGAAAGGGGAGGAGAGGGAGGGTGAGGAAGGGGGTGGGGGGAGAGGTAGGAGGAAAGGGGGGAGGGGGAAGGGAGAGGAAGGGTGGAGAGAGGGAGGAGAGGGAGGGAGGGAGAGGGGAGGAAGGGAGGGAGGGGAAAGGGGAGGAGAGGGAGGGTGAGGAAGGGGGTGGGGGGGAGAGGTAGGGAGGAAGGGGAGGGGGAAGGGAGAGGAAAGGGGGTGGAAGAGAGGGAGGGAGAGGGAGGGAGGGGAGAGGGGAGGAAGGGAGGGAGAGGGACAGGAGAGGGGAGGGAGGGAGAGGTAGGGAGGGACGGAGGGAGAGAGAGGAAGGGAGAAGGGGAGGGGGGAGGAGAGGGAGGAAGGGGTGGGGGGGACTAGGGGTAGAGAGGGAGAATGGGGGAGTGGGGAGAAGAATGGAGGGAGGGGAAGAAGGGGAAGGAGAGGAGGCAGAGAGCAGGTAGGGAGGAAAAAAGGGGGAGATGGGAGAAAAAAAAAAAGTACAGCCGATATTTCTTAATTCCGAACAACATCCGTCCATAAATCTTACTCCCCCAACCCTTAACAACATCCATCATAATAAGCTCACCGGTAAACATGACACCAAATAGTATTACCAACATAATAGATAAAAAAAGAGAGAGAGAAAAAAAATGTAATGTCAGTCATACCTTCTTCTTTGTCTAAAAATACCACAGAAATGCTGATTTTCATTTCCTCAATCACGAACGCAATCAAACAGAAATGAAGGAAAATTTGCATGGAGGAAGGCATGGAGGGTGGGGGAGGGGAGGAAGGGAGGGAGGGAGGGAAGGAGGAAGGGAGAGAAGGAGAGGGAGGGAGAGGGAGAGAAGGAGGGAGAGGGAGAGGGAGAGAAGAGAAGGGAGGGAGAGGGAGGGAAGGAGAGGGAGGGGAGAGGGAGAGAAAGAGAGGGAGGAGAGGAGGAGAGAAGGAGAGGGAGGGAGAGGGAGAGAAGGAGAGGAGGGAGGGAGAGGGGAGGAAGGGAGGGAGGGAGGCAGGGAGAGGGAGGAAGGGAGGCAGGGAGAGGGAGAGAAGGAGAGGGAGGGAGAGGGAAAGAAGGAGAGGGGAGGAGAGAAGGAGAGGGGAGAGAGAGGGGGGGAGAGAGAGAGAGGGGGGAGGGAGAGAGAGAGAGAGAGAGAGAGAGAGAGAGAGAGAGAGATGAGAGAGAGAGAGAGAGAGGGAGAGGGAGAGGGAGAGGGGAGAGGGAGAGGGAGAGGGAGAGGAGAGGGAGAGGGAGAGGGAGAGAGAGAGAGAGAGAGAGAGAGAGAGAGAGAGAGAGAGAGAGAGAGAGAGAGAGAGAGAGAGAGAGAGAGAGAGAGAGAGAGAGAGAGAGAGAGAAGCAACAGGAAAGAGAAAAGGAAAATAAATAAATAAATAAAGGAGGAGGGAGAGAAAAAAAAAAAGAAGGAAAGAGCGCAGGAACCAGGAACCAACGAAAGAAACAGAGCGAGAAATGAGAGAAAGAGGAAGAGAGGGAAATTAGATAAAGAGCATCTTCAGAGGAAATTACACAATTTTCACATCAAATGAGGGATGTTATGAGAACAAAGACAAAAGGAATCAGGAACCGGATTTCATATAATTTCAAATAATGGAGGACAGACGGCGAGCAGTAATGGCGAAGAATGGAGAAAATGAAAAGAACATTAAATATGACACTAAGATATATATAAAAAAAAGCTATTCGGAACTTCCATTAACTATAGTTCTTAATTCCATATATATCTATCTATTCATCTCATCTATTTCTTTTCTCAACTCCGTATATCTATATATCTATCCATCTACATTTTCGTAACTCTTTTCGTAACGTATATCTATCTATCTAAAGTATATCTATCCATCCATCTATCTACATTTTTTTCTTAACGCCGTATATCTATCTATCCATCTATCTATATCTTTTTCTGAACTCCTTATATCTATCTATCTATTCATCTATATCTCTTCATAGCGCTGTATATCTATCTATCCATCTATCTGTATCTTTTTCTTAACTCCTTATATCAATCTATGTATTCATCTATCTACATCTTTCTTCATAACTCCGTATATCTATCTATTCATCTATCTGTATCTTTTCCTTAACTCCTTAAATCTATCTATCTATTCATCTATCAACATCTTTCTTAACACCGCATATCTATCCATCTATCTATATATTTTCCATAACTCCTTACATCTATCTATCTATCTATTCATCTCTATATATCTTCGTAACACCGCATATCTATCCATCTATCCATATCTTTTCCATAACTCCTTATAGCTATCTATCTATTCATCTATATATATCTCTTCATAACGCTGTATATCTATCTATCTATCTGTATCTTTTTCTTAACTCCTTATATCTATCTATCTATTCATCTATCTACATCTTTCTTCTTAACTCCGTATATCTATCCATCTATCTATATCTTTTCCATAACTCCTTAAATCTATCTATCTATCTATTCATCTATATATATCTCTTCATAACGCCGTATATCTATCTATCCATCTATCTATATCTTTTCCATAACTCCTTATATCTATCAATCATCTATCTATATCTCTTCATAACGCTGTTTATCTATCTATCCATCTATCTGTATCTTATGCTCCACTCCTTATATCTATCTGTATGTTCATCTATCTATATCTCTTCATAACGCTGTATATCTATATATCCATCTATCTGTATCTTTTTCTTAACTCCTTATATCTATGCATCTATTCATCTATCTACATCTTTCTTAACACCGCATATCTATCCATCTATCTATATCTTTTCCATAACTCCTTATATCTATCTATCTATTCATCTATATATATATATATCTTCGTAACACCGTATATCTATCCATCTATCTATATCTTTTCCATAACTCCTTATATCTATCTATCTATCTATTCATCTATATATATATATCTTCGTAACACCGCATATCTATCCATCTATCTATATCTTTTCCATAACTATCCATATCCATATCTATCTATCCATCTATTCATCTACATATATATCTTCGTAACACCGCATATCTATCCATCTATCCATATCTTTTCCATAACTCCTTATATCTATCTATCTATCTATTCATCTACATATATATCTTCGTAACACCGCATATCTATCCATCTATCTATATCTTTTCCACAACTCCTTATATCTATCTATCTATTCATCTATCTACATCTTTCTTCTTAACACCGCATATCTATCCATCTATCTATATCTTTTCCATAACTCCTTATATCTATCTATCTATCTATTCATCTATATATATATATATCTTCGTAACACCGCATATCTATCTATAACTTTTCCATAACTCCTTATATCTATCTATCTATTCATCTATATATACATATATCTTCGTAACACATATCTATCTATAATTTTTCTTCTGTAACCAAAGAAGCCCCAAAGGTGACGTCAGAGAACAGCCGACATCTAGACCTCAACGAGAATGTCAATCTTTTCTTTTTCTCTTTTCTTTTTCTTTATTTTTTTGACACTTTTCCAATTTGCCAAACTTTTTTTTTTTTTTTTTTTTTTTTGTACGTGATGCAAAGGCGATGATAACTTGAATGTTCCTTGCATGAATAATCATCACTTTTGGAAATTGGCTTTTTCTTTTTTTTCTATTTCTTTTATTTATTTTAGTTTTTCCTCTTCTTCTTCCTCTGTTTTAGGGTCTCCCACGCTTGCTCTCTCTCTCTCTTTCTCTCTCGCTCGCGCTCTCTCTCTCTCCCGCTCTCTCTCTCTCTCTCTCTCTCTCTGCACCTCGTTCTTTTCTCCATCTCTCTCTCTCTCTTCCTTTTGTTTGTCCGTCTCCCTAGCGTTTCCTTTTCTTATCCAGCGAAATCGAATATTCTGGAATCTTTATCTGAAAGTTATAAATCTGTTTACTCTCTCTTTTCATTCCTTATCCCTCTCTTCCCTCTCTCTTCCTCTGTCTCTTAATTCCACTTCCACTTCCTCTCCCCCCCCCTCTCTATTTCTCTCAACCTTTTCCTGCTTTCTTTCCTCCCCTAAACTTTCTCTTTTTATCTTCCCTCTTACTGTCAACCCCTCCCCCCCTGCCTTTCTCTCTTCTCCCTTTCTTTTCATTTCTTTTTCTATCTGACTCATTCTTCCGCTATCCTCCGTTTATCTTTATTTTTCTCTTTCCCTCACTCTCTCTCTTTCTCCCTTTCCTCCCTCCTCTTTCTTTCCTTCCTTCCTTCCATTCTTTCCCTCTACCCCCTCTCCCACTCCATCCCTCCTTCCCTTCTTCTCCCTTCTCCTCCTCTCCCTCCCCTTCAATTCCACCTCTTCATCCTTCCTCCCTCTCTCTTTCCCTCTTCCTCCATCCTTCCCTCTAACCTCTCCTTCCCTCTCTCCCCATCCCCTCCATCCTCTCTGACTCTCTTCCTTCCCCCCCTCCATCCTCTCTCCATCCCTTCTTCTCTCCCTCCTTCCATTCTTCCCTCTACCCCCTCTCTCCCACTCCTTCCTCCCCTCCCGTCCATCCCTCCCTCCCTCTCCATCCATCCTCTCTCCCTCCTTTCCTCTCCTCTCCTCTTCCTTCTCTTTCTCCTTCCCTCCCTCCTCTCCCTCTAACCCTCCTTCCTCTTCCCCTTCCCCCCTCCCTCCTTCCTCTTCCCCTTCCCCCCTCCATCCTCTCTCCCTCCTTCCTCTCCTCTCCCTCCTTCCCTCTCCCCCGGATGTTAAAGCGGAACTGCCCGCTTCGATAACAAACTGCAGAAGCGCCCCAGACACCGGGATACAGGGAGGTGCTCCGACGTGAGTAAAGATCGGGCGAACGTGGCTGGGGGAGAAAAGGGGAGGAAGGGGGGAGAAAGGGGAGATAAGGGGGAGGGGGATAGGGGGAAATGGGGGGGGAGAAAGGGGGAGGGGGAGAAAAAGGGAGGGAGGAAGTACATGGGATACAGGGAGGTGCTCCGACGTGAGTAAAGATCGGGCGAACGTGGCTGGGGGAGAAAGGGGGAGGGGGAGAGACAAGGGGGGAGGGGGAGAAAAGGGGGAGGGGGAGAAAAGGGAGGAGGGGAGAAAAGGGGGAGGGGGATAGGGGCAGGGGGGAGAAAAGGGGGAGGGGGAAAAGGGGGGGCAGAGAGGGAGGAAGGGGGGGAAGAGGGGGAAGAAGGGGAAGAAGGGGAGGAAGGGGGAGGGAGGAGGGAGGAGGGAGGCGGGAGGGAGGATGTAGGGGGAGAAGGCAGGGGAGACGGGGAGAAAGGTGAGGGAAGAAGGAGGAGGGGGAGGAAGGAAGTAGGGGGGGAGAAGGAGGGGGAGAGAGAGGAGAAGGCGAAGAAAGGAAGAGGATGGAGAGGATATGAAAGAGGAGGAGAATGGGAGAGAGAGAGGGAAGGAGGACGAAGACGGAGGACATGGCAGGGAGGAGGAAATACGGAAAAGGAATAGGAGAAGGGCGGAGAAGGGCCAAATGAGAGACAGAGGAGGGAAGGGAAAAGGAAGAGAGATTAAAGGTTGAAAGAAGAAGAAGTACAACAAGGAAGAGGGAGAGGACAATGAAGAGAATGTAGGAAGAAGGAATTGAAGAAAGGACGGAGGAGGGGAAAGGAAAGGAGGGGATGTACGGGGGGAAAGTGGAAAGAGGGATAGGGAAGATGAGGAAGAGGAGAAAGACGACGAATAGGGGGAGGATAACGAGGAAGAAGAGTAGGAATAATAAATATAAGAGGGGCTGGGTGAAATGACGGGAGATGGGGAATAGTAGAAGGAAGCGGGAATGAATGAGGAATGAGTGGAACGAAGGTTGAGAAAAGGAGGAAGGGGAGGGGGGGAATGGGCGTGAGGAGAGAAAGAGGGAGGAGGAGGGGAGAGGGGGAAGGAAGAAGGAGGGGGAGGGAGGAGGAAGAAGAGGGGGATGTGGAAGGAGGGGAGGAGGAGGAACAGGAGGAAGAAGAAGAGGAGGAGGAGGAGGAGGAGGAGGAGGAGGAGGAGAGAGGAGGAAGAAGAAGAGAGCAGGAGCAGGAGGAGGAAGAGGAGCAAGAAGAAGAGAAGGAGCAGGAGGAGGAGGAGGAGGAAGAAGATGAGGGAGAGGAGCAAGATGAAGAGAGGAGAGGGAGGGAGGAAAGGGAAGAGAAGGAAGAGGAGGAAGAGAAGGAGGGAGCATGAGGAGGAGGAACAAGAGAAAGAAGAGGAGGAGGAAGAGGAAGAGGAGGGAAAACTAATGACACTGATACCAACAAAGAGGAAGTAGGGCTGACAAAGCGAAAGGAGGAAGCGTGAAAAAAAGAAAAAAAATATATAAATTTGAGTCGAAGAGAAGGGTCTGGAATGGACAAATTGAAAGGATAGAAGGTAATAACGTGCAACTGAAGTGACACACGAGAGTCCGAAGTAAGTGAGAGGATCAAGACGAAGAAGAGAGAAATGGAAATGGATGAAGTTAAGGAAATAAAAAAATATATGGATAAGAATAAAAAGATGAGGGATAAATATTGGGATCAAGTGAATAACAATAATGCCCACAATAACAAAAGCAGCAACAATAATAATAGTACCAACAGTAGCAGTAATAATAATAATAATAATAATGATGATAATAATAATAATACCAACAACAACAATAAAAATAATAATACCAATAATACCAACGATAATAAAAACAATAATAATAATAGTAGTAGTAGTAGTAGTAGTAATAATAATAACAAAAAAAAAACATAATATTAATGATAATAAATGCCCAGAAATGCAAATCATTCTCCTGCAGGGAACCG
>NC_091554.1:4827218-4837218 GCF_042767895.1 Penaeus vannamei
AGAGATGAAAGAGGGAGAGGGGAGAGAGGGAAAGGGAAGTAAAGGTGACAGAGAGAGAGAGAGAAAGGAGTGTGGGAGGGAGAGGGAGGGAAAGATGGTGGGAGGGAAAGATAGTAGGAGGGAGTGAGGGAGGGAGGGTGAGGGAGAGTGAGAGTGAGAGTGAAAGAGAGAGAGGAGAGAAAGAAAGAAAGAAAGAAAGAAAGAGAGAAAGAGAAAGAGAGAAAGACAGAGAGGACAGAAAGAAAAAGAACGTAAACATAATATGCAATAAACGGTACCATCCTCCCACACTGTTCCCTATATGAATGCTCCCCCCCAGCACCCCCTCCCTTCCCACCCCCACCAACCCACCCAAGCGAGCCTTAACTTGGTCACGACAACAGCGAAGAGGTCAAGGTCACCGAAACCCATGACCTCCATGAAGGGCACCATGAACCGGGCATTTCCAGGGCAGTCCTAGTACACCAGTTCATGCCTGTCTGCCATGACTACTGTATGACTGGACATTGTGTTTCATTCGACCTCCCGAGTCAGTGGGTGGGCGTGCTGTGTGTGATTGGGCGTGCTGTGTGTGAGTGGGAATGCTGTGTGTGAGTGGGAATGCTGCGTGTGAGTGGGAATGCTGTGTGTGCGTGGGAGTGCTGTGTGTGCGTGGGAGTGCTGTGTGTGCGTGGGAGTGCTGTGTGTGAGTGGGTGTGCTGTGTGTGATTGGGAATGCTGTGTGTGATTGGGAATGCTGTGTGTGAGTGGGAATGCTGTTTGTGAGTGGGAGTGCTGTGTGTGAGTGGGAATGCTGTGTGTGAGTGGGAATGCTGTGTGTGAGTGGGAATGCTGTGTGTGAGTGGGAATGCTGCGTGTGAGTGGGAATGCTGTGTGTGAGTGGGAATGCTGCGTGTGAGTGGGAATGCTGTGTGTGAGTGGGAGTGCTGTGTGTGAGTGGGAATGCTGGTGAGTGAATGGGAATGCTGTGTGTGAGTGGAGTATGGGGAGTGGGGAGTGAGGCAAAGGTGTGAGTGGGAGTGCCAGTGTGAGTGGGAGGTTGTGGCAGAGTGGGAGTGCTGTGTGTGAGTGGGAGTGCTGTGTGTGAGTGGGAGTGCTGTGTGTGAGTGGGAATGCTGTGTGAGTGGGAATGCTGTGTGAGTGGGAATGCTGCGTGTGAGTGGGAGTGCTGTGTGTGAGTGGGAGTGCTGTGTGTGAGTGGGAGTGCTGTGTGTGAGTGGGAATGCTGCGTGTGAGTGGGAATGCTGCGTGTGAGTGGGAATGCTGCGTGTGAGTGGGAATGCTGCGTGTGAGTGGGAATGCTGTGTGTGAGTGGGAATGCTGTGTGTGAGTGGGAATGCTGTGTGTGAGTGGGAATGCTGTGTGTGAGTGGGAATGCTGTGTGTGCGTGCGCCTGCTGTGTGTGCGTGCGCCTGCAATCTGTGCGTGCGCCTGCTGTGTGTGCGTGCGCCTGCTGTGTGTGCGTGCGCCTGCTGTGTGTGAGCGAGCCTGCTGTGTGTGCGTGCGCCTGCTGTGTGTGCGTGCGCCTGCTGTGTGTGAGCGGGCCTGCTGTCTTTGGGAGCGTCTCGCCAATAAATGAAGCCTGCCGCCCTTGGTTTCCCAGCTCCTACCAGATATTGTAATCCTCTGCCGTAACAAGGGAGGCCATTAAAGCGGCGGTGGATGCGAGAGATAGATAGATAGATAGAGAGAGAGAGAGAGAGAGAGAGAGAGAGAGAGAGAGGGAGAGGGAGAGGGAGAGGGAGAGAGAGAGAGAGAGAGAGAGAGAGAGAGAGAGAGAGAGACAGCAAGCGAAAGACAGAAAAGAATCCGATAACCAAAGAAACACAAAAAAACAAGAACAAACAAAACAAACCGAAAACGAACGAAAAGAGAAGAGAGAGAGAGAGAGAGAGAGAGTGTAGCAGCACATCCGTCAGAGATCCCTCCCTCAGCCTCCGGTCCAGGACACCGGATGACCTGACGGAAGAGCGGCTTACACGTGGCACTTAATGAGGCCAAACACAGTGCCACAGAGCATGCAGTTGTGTTGAATAATCGAGGAAGATATATGACAGTCCTGGTTATAGAAATATTAAAGTAATTCGTATGGGTTTCGTGGTATATGAGCGGTATCTATTTGGAATAGTAAGTGCACTTTATTACTGATAAAAATCTATCTATTTGGAATAGTAAGTGCACTTTATTACTGGAAAAAAATGCTATCTATTTGGAATAGTAAGTGCACTTTATTACTGATTTAAAAAAAATGCTATCTATTTGGAATAGTAAGTGTACTTAATTGCTGATTTTTAAAAAATAGATGAATAAATAGAAATATGCAAATTTGTGTCCATTGTTTCGCGTTCGTCTGTCTGTCTGTTTGTCTCTCCATTTAACTGTCATTCTCTCTCTCTCTCTCTCTTTTCCAGGCTGATTTCTCTCTCTCTTTCTCCCTTTTCCTCTCTTTCGCTTTAATCTCCTTCCCCATCCGTATCTTCCTCCATCATTAACCCCTACTCAATGTTCTCTTTCTGCTTATCTTTCTTTCGCTCTTTCTCTTTCTTTTTTTTTATATTCCTCTCCCTCCTTCCCCCTCTTCATTCTCCTCCCTTACCCCTACTCAAAGTTCTCTTTCTGCGTCTCTCTCTTTCTTTTTTTTTCATATTCCTCTCCCTCCTTCCCGCTTTTCATTCTGCTCCCTTACCCCTACTCAATGTTCTCTTTCTGCCTATCTCTCATTCTCTTTCTTTTTTCTTCATATTCCTCTCCCTCTCCTTCCCCTTTTCATTCTCCTCCTCCTTCCCCTACTCACACGTTCTCTTTCTGCCTATCTCTCTTTCTCTTTCTTTTTTTTATATTCCTCTCCCTCCTTCCCCCTCTTCTCTCTCCTCCTCCTCCCCTCCCCTCCCCCCTCCTAAATGTAATATCACCATCACGCGAGGAAAAATCCTTCAACGCATCATATTACATATTTCGTAATATATTTCTATCTAACTCAATTTTCATCATCATACTCTTCTCTCTCTCTCTCTCTCTCAATCTCTGTCTGTTTCCCTCTATCTCTCTCTCTCTCTCTCAGTCTGTCTCTCCATCTCTCTCTCTCTCTCTCTCTGTCTCTCCATCTCTCTCTCTGTCTCTCCATCTCTCTCTCTCTCTCTGTCTGTCTCTCCATCTCTCTCTCCTTCTGTCTGTCTCTCCATCTCTCTCTCCTTCTGTCTGTCTCTCCATCTCTCTCTCTGTCTGTCTGTTTTCCATCTCTCTCTCTCTCTGTCTGTTTCTCCATCTCTCTCTCTCTGTCTGTTTCTCCATCTCTCTCTCTCTGTCTGTCTCTCCATCTCTCTCTCTCTCTGTCTGTCTCTCCATCTCTCTCTCTCTCTGTCTGTCTCTCCATCTCTCTCTCTCTCTGTCTGTCTGTCTGTTCCTCCCCCTCTCTCTCTCTGTCTGTCTGTCTGTCTGTGTCTCCACCTCTCCCTTTCTGTCTGTCTGTCTGTCTCTCCATCTCTCCCTCTACCCTCCTTCAGTCACTCACTCTCCCTTTTTTAAGGGGGAACTAAAAAAAATCCCCCAAGAATTCCTGATGCGAGAGAAAAAGGCTTTATTGTGTAATACCCGCAGCTTCGAAGCCCCCCCCCCCCGCCTTACTTAATGCTTCAGTTTGGTTACAGAATGGCTGACCCGAGAGCAGCAGGTGACCTTGGCTGTGTGACCTTATGGCGAAACATTTTTTTTTTTTGCGTAAAAGGTCAATTTACATGTTATTTAGAAAAGCTCGTTCAGGCTTTCAGTTAGAGGAATAACATTATAAAATAATAATAATAAATAAATAAACAAAAAATAAAATAAAAATAAATAAAAATATATATAAGCAAGAGAAAACGACAAAAAGGTGAACATCATTATATCTCGAGGTACAAAAATCCCAACATTTTTCGCGACAGTTCTTCCTCCACCTCCATGCAGATATTTCTCCCTTTCTTTCTTTCCCTTACATGCAAACATTCGCAAAAAAAGCTTATGCTGAATCTATTCTCGTATATTTTCTCGCATAGCTTTTGACTCCACTCGTCTCCTGTCCAGCGAAGTAAAAATTTCAAACATCATTTTGGAAAATATACTGAATGGCTCACAAGATGGCGGGTGGTCGATCAGCAGACAAATATCGTTCACGTTCAAGTGCTCTCGTATTTTTTCCCACTCGTATATATAACCAGGATTATGTAAATATATCCTGAAGGGGTGTGTACATGTAGATAGGCCTATATGTAGTCACGGGAAAAAACTCAAATATGTTTCGGATTCTCTTAATTTCGGTTTGAGAAGGGGTTTTAGTTATTTATTTACATACATTCTCCCTCTCTCCCTCTTCATCCAAGATGCTATTTCTGTCCTGTGACCGCATGTGGATATTGAGCAGACAAATATGGACCGCAGTCAAAAGCTAACCTCACTCCCAGAACGCATAAAATCTGAAGAAAAATATCCCAAATAGCGTTCGTACACACACATACACACAAAAAAACAACAACAACAAAATACACAAACGCACACTTACATACATACATACAAAACACACGCACACACAAAAATACAGACACATACTAACAAACTAACATACACACACACACACACTTATACAAACAAACATAGACAGACGCGCACATACACACACACTTGTACAACTAACATACACAGAAACACACATTTATACAAACATACACAGACACACACACACACACACACACACTTGTACAACTAACATACACAGACACACACGCGCGTCATTAGTAAACAAGACAACATAACTATCACTGCAACTGCCACCCAACAATAATTACGTGACTGGTTAAAAAAAAAAAAAAAATAAAAACAATAATAATGATAAAAAAAAAATTAAATAAAAAAAATCGACCCTGGTTGCATGTGCGCTTCTCTACCTTCATTTCCATACGCAGACCAAGACCTTTTTTGGTTTTAATTTTGTGTCCCGGAGTTTAAAAGACCAAATCCTCGGCTTTTCGCCCTCAGAGTGGACTGAAGCAATAAAACTGAAGCACACTGGATGTCTACTTTCTTGCCCCGTTTAATTTGCCATAAGGATCAAATTTGGGAGATTCATGCTCTTCAGCATAATATTAGATCGCCTGTTCCCTTATAACTAGTCTATCCTGTGCACCGGCCGGTTGTGTGCGTGTGTACGATTGTATGTGTGATTGTGAGTGTGTGGGGAGGGAGGGAGAGAAAGGGGGAGGAGAAAAGAGGAGAGGAGAGGAGAGAAGAGGAAAAAAGAAGAGAATAAGGAGAGAAGAGAAGAGAAAATAGGAGAGGAGAGAGAGGCGAACCTGAGCGTGAGCATGAGAATGAGAGGCAATGTGTGTTTCTGTCTCTGTTTCTCTCACTCACTCACTCTCCCCCCTCTCTCTCTCCCTCCCTCCCCCCTCTCTCTCTCTCTTCCCCCTCTCTCCCTCCCCTCCGTCTGTACAGCACAGAGGACGCGGCCATGCTTACTTAACCTTGCTCCCAGACCGCACTTCCGCCACCTTCAGGAGTCAATACCTCGCGCCTGCATGTAGACCTATCGCCAGGGAGATTCGGTATTGCAGTGCTGTAATGCTGGCCACTCCCTCTTCTTTTAACTCTCTCTTTCCCTCCCTTTCTGTTCTCTTTTCTCTTTCCCTCCTTTCTGTTCTCTTTTCTCTTTCTTTTCCTCCTTTCTATCTCTCTCTTTTCTCTTTCTTTCCCTCCTTTGTATCTCTTTCTTTTCCTCTCTTCTGTTCTCTTTTCTCTCTCTTTTCCCTGCCTTCTGTTCTCTTTTCTCTTTCTCTCCCTCCCTTCTGTTCTCTTTCTCTCTCTTTCCCTCACTTCTGTTCTCTTTTCTCTTTCTTTCCCTCCCTTGCATCTCTTTCCTCTCTCTCACTTTCCCTCCCTTGTATCTCTTTCTTTCCTTTCTCTATCTCTCCGTCCTCCCCTTTTTCTCTTGCTCCCTTCCCCTAATAACATTATCTCTTATTCTGTCTGTCTCTGTCTCTGTCTCTCTCTCTCCATCCTTTCCCCCCTTTTCCCTTCCTCTCTCTCTTTCCCACTTACTCCCTCTCATTCTTCCCCTTCCTTCCCTCTCTCCCTCCCTCCTTATTTCCCTCTCTCCTCCTCCCTCCTTCCTTCCCTCTCTCTCTCCCTCCTTATTTCCCTCTCCTCCTTCCTTCCTTCTCTCTCCCCCCTCTCCCTCTCCTTCCTTCCTTCCTTCTCTCTCCTCCTCCTTCCCTCCTTCCGCCACCTCTTTCCTCCTCTTCGAAAATTCCCCGACTAATACTGCGTGAAAAATGATCTTAATTTCAGCCGAGTAATTGGAGCGAAGTGTGCAAGAAGACGCTGAATAACTGGAGAATCGTGAAATGAAAAAAGTAAATAATGTATGGAGATAGAGGGAGATCATATGCGTACTCCTACATGCAGATTTAAAACACGCTTAAAAACGATCGTACACACACACACGTGCAGGCACACATACAAGCGATCATATGTACAAAATATCGCACACAAAAAAAAAGAAAAAAAAAAGAAAAAGAGAGAGAGAGAAACGCACATGCACACACACACACACACACACACAATCTCACGCGCACGCACACGCACACACACACATTGTCTATAAACACATAGACTCTGGGACATGAAATATCCATTAACCCTTTTCTCAGCTAATACTTTCCGGCATTGTCTTTCACCCTTTGTTAGTAACCAACTGTCCCAGTCTCATGTCCTCCACCTCTCTAGTTATCTCCTGTTCTCTTTTATTTCCTCCTTTTAGCCATTTTCTTTTCGTCATTTTTTAATTCCTTTTCTTTATGTCGGTTTCTTTGATCCATTCTCTTTCTTCCTTATACTGACAATTCCCTTTTCTTTCTAAATTCCTTTTTTATCATCTTCTCATTCGGACAATTTCCTTATCGTTCTCAATTCCTCCTTTTCTTCATCTCTTTCTGATAGTTCCCTTTTCTCTCTCAGTTCCTTTTATTTACGTCTCCTCGTTCTCTCTCAATTCCTTCCTCTTTCCATCATCTCGTTCTGACAGTTTCCTTATCCTTCTTATTCCTTCCTTCCTTTTTTCATTTCCCCGTTCTTATATTTCCCTTTCCTTTCTCACTTCCTTTTATTCGCGTCTTCTCGTACTGATAGTTCCTTTATCCTTCTCAATTCCTTCATTTCTTATTGTTTCCTCATTCCGATAGTTTCCTTTCCTTTCTCACTTCCTTTTATTCACGTCTTCTCGTTCTGACAGCTCCTTTATCCTTCCCAATTACTTACTTTCTTTTTATTCCCTCGTTCTGATAGTTTCCTTTTCTCGTACTGACACCCCTTTTCTCTCTCTCAATTCCTTTTATTTACGTTTTCTCGTGCCCTTTTTAATTCCTTCATTTTTTCATCTCCCAGTCCTTACATCTCTCTTGTCTCACTCTATTCCTTTTAATTCTGTCTTCTCGTACTGACAGCTCCCTTATCCTTCTCACTCCTTCCTCTTTTCTATCTTTCTCTCTTCTGACAGTTCCCTATTCTCTCTCAATTCCTTTTATTTAGTCTTCCCGTACTGACAGCTCCCTTATCCTTCTCAATTCTTTTTTTTTCACCACCCGTTCTAACATTTCCCTTATCCTTCTCAATTCCTCCTTTCTTACATCTCATCGTTCTGACAGCTCCCTTATCCTTCAATTCCTTCCTTCTTTTTCATCACCCGTTCTAACATTTCCCTTATCCTTCTCAATTCCTCCTTTCTTACATCTCATCGTTCTGACAGCTCCCTTATCCTTCAATTCCTTCCTTCTTTTTCATCACCCGTTCTGACGCTCCCTTATCCTTCAATTCCTTCCTTCTTTTTCATCACCCGTTCTGACAGCTCCCTTATCCTTCAATTCCTTCCTTCTTTTTCATCGCCCGTTCTTACATTTCCCCTTTCTCTCTCTCTCTATTCCTTTTATTTACGTTTTCTCGCACCGACTCGCAAATTCCATTCAGTCCCTTTCCCGTCCCTGTGCAGGACAACCCACGAAAGCCCCGCCTCCCTTCTTCGCCAGACAGAGCAAGGGCACAACCAAAGGCGACGTGAGGGGAGAGGGGGAAGGGGGGAAGGGGGGAAGGGGGAAGGGGAAGGGAGGGAAGGGGGGAGAGGGGGAAGGGGGAAGGGGGAGAGGGGAAGGGGGAAGGGGGAGAGGGCGGGAGGGGAAGGGGAGGGGAGAAGGGAAGGGGAAGGGGAAGGGGAAGGGGGAAAGGGCGGGAGGGTGGAGGGGACACGGGGGAGGGAGGAGGGGACACGGGGGAGGGAGGAGTGGGAGGGGCTGGAGGGGAGAGAAATGAGGGGCGGGATGGGGAGGGGAGGTGGTGTCGTGACCACAAAGCCTTTTTTTCTTTCTCTTTTGTGTCTCCCGCTATTTCACTGATTTCACTCTCCCTCTGTCTCTGTGTCTGTGTCTGTCTGTGCCCCCCCCTCCCCCCCCTCTCTCTCTCTCCTATATTTCTCACCTAGAAGAAAAAAAGGGGGGAGTAGAAGAGAAAGGAGAAGAGAAAGGAGGTGTGGAGAACAAGGGGACGAAACAGGAGACAAGGCAAAAGAGGATAATAATAAACGCCTAAACATACCACATCATCGTCTTTCCTTTGATCAAATCGCAACGAATTTCAACGCTCATCCAGAAATGATAATTAAACAACAACAAAAACGAGTAATAATTGGATTAATAATAAACACAAGAACAATACACACCGTGATAGATAACAATAAAAGAAAGAAACAAACAAACAAAGAAGAAGAAAAAAAACGGGAACATACACAGAACAACTGTTATACAAGAACAATATGCATCGCGGCAAAAAATAAAAAAATAAAAAAAATAAAAAAAAATAAAAAAAAATAAAAAAAATAAATAAATAAAAATAAAAAATAAAATAAAAAAGGCAGAAGGAACACATACCCATTTCCGGTTGTGATAAAAGACCTCCCCGGATGTTCCTTCGCATTAGGAGGCATTAGGACATCCACCCCCCCACCCCACCCCCACCCCCCTTTCGTACGGCACTCCTATCGGCATGTACTATACAAGGTACGGTAGCCTTAGCAATAATAATAGTGATAACACAACAGTAACAATAACAATATCAATGAACGTATATACCTATTAGCAATATATATATATATATATATATATATATATATATATATATATATATATATATATATATATATATATACTCGCACACATTTATATGTATTTATATATATAATAAAAATAATAAAAAACATAAAAATAATCATAATAACAAAAAAATCGACAACAGAACACCAAAACAGTAACAAAACAACAAAAACACAATACACCTTGTAACACTAACTTAATTGCCAGAATCCAAACTCATCTCACTATACCCATAATACGCCCACACTACGCCCACGCAATACTTTGGCGTCCCATATACTGCAATCAAGTTACAAGGATACTGAGCCTTAAAAGAATGGAGAGAGAGGGAGAGAGAGGGAGATATGAGGGGGAGGGAAAGGGAGAGAGAGGGAGAAAGGGGGAAAGGGGGTGGGAGGGAGAGGGAGAAAGGGGGAGATATGAGGGGGAAGGAGAAAGGGGGAGGGGGAAAGGGAGAGAGAGGGAGGGAAAGGGAGAGAGAGGGAGAGATGAGAGGAACGGGGGGGGGAGGAGGAAAAGGGGGAGATGGGGAGAGGTGGAGGCGGAGAGGAGAGGAAGAAAGGAAGGGGGAGTAGAGAGAGAAAGGGGAAAACGAGAGAAGGAGAGGGAGAGTTGGAGAGACCGAAAGCGAAAGGAGAATAAAGAAGAGAGAGAAGGAAGAAAAAATGGGAAAGTAGAGGGAAATAAAAATTGATGAAGAAAGGGAAGAAAGAATGTAAGAAAGAGCGGGAGGAAAAGGGACAAAGGGAGAAGGAAAAAACGACGAGAGACTAAAAAAGAGAGGACGATAAATGGAAAACAAGGAAACAAGACACTAAAACAAAAAGAAAAGAGAA
>NC_091554.1:4842218-4862218 GCF_042767895.1 Penaeus vannamei
CGTCTTATCTTTCACCTTATATTCTGCTTATCCTTACGTTTCATATGTTTGCACTTATGCGACGTCTCCGTTGTCAATCAAAATTGTTCTCTTTCTTATATACATTTCTGTACAATAACAATAACAGCAGTAATGATAACAATATCTAAAAAGAACCAACAACAATAATAATAATTATAAAAATAAAGATAACCAACAACAATAATAACAATAATAAAAAATAAGAATAACACCACCAACAACAATAACAATAATAATAATAATAATAAATAATAGGGATAACACCAACAAAAATAACTAATAATAATAATAATAAAAAATAAGGATAACACCAACAACAATAATAACAACAATAATAAAAATAATAATAAGTATAACCCCATACCACCAAACAGCAATAACAATAACACCATACTCTCTCTCGCCACGCCATACATCACATCATTATTGAAGGTAATGCACTGCTCCACACACACACACACGGAGATAATGCACAGGTCTGCCCACGTGACCCCGCCGTCGACCGCTATTATTGATGGTCGTCGCGCCAGGGTACAATGAGCAAAGGGGATGCAACGTTACATTATTTCTTCGGTCAAAAGCTAGAGCTGTTGTTTGTCTTCTCGCGAGGACATTGTTCGTCTTGTACGAGGAACGGGAGGAGGAGGAGGAGGAGGAGGAGGAGGAGGAGGAGGAGGAGGAGGAGGAGGAGGAGAGACTGAGGGTGGGGCTAGGAGGAGGAGGGAGAGAAAGGAGGAGGGAGAGAAACTAGAGGGGGAGAAAGAAGGAGAAGAGAGAGAGAAAGGAGAGAAAGGAAGAGGGACAGGGGGAGAAAGAGGGAGAAGAGAGAAAGAAAGGAGAGGGGGAGAAAGGAGAAAAGAGAGAAGAGAGAGAAAAGGAGAAAAAGGAGAGGGGAAGAAAAAAGGAGAGGAGAGAGAGCAAGGAGAGAAAAGAGAGGGGCAGAGAGGAAGAAGGGGGGAAAAGGAGGAGTGGCAGAAGAGGGGAGCGAATGGCGAGGGGGAAGCAGGGAGAGGGAGAGAAAGGGATTAGGAAAGAGAGTGAGGGATGAAGGGAGACGTGGAGAGAGAGAGAGAGAGAGAAACAGAGAGAGAGGAAGAAAGATCAGAGAGGGAAGAGTAGGAAAAAATAGGAAAGAAGAGAAAAAAGAGAGAGAGAAGGAAACAAAAAGAGAAACCCATCATCCCTCGACAACCCAACAAATTCCCCCTTCCCCCCCCCCCAAAAAAAAAAAAAAAAAAAAAAAAATCCCGCCTCCTCTGCACATAACCCCCCCCCCCTCTCCTCCTACCCCCCACCCCCTTTGTACTGTTAGAGATAACAAGAACTATTGACTTGACCTTGGGCGTTAGGGAGGAGGGAAGGGGAGGGGGGGTATGGTTAGGGATGGTAGGGGGTAGGGAGTGGGGTGGGGTGGGGGGGGCGGCGCTCAATACCTACGGGAAAGCGCCTTACCTAGTATGAGTCTGAGTATGATTCCAGAATACCAACTTACCAGAGGACTTGAGGTGCAACGACCCGAACCTAAGAGAGAGTATCCAACATCACAAAATCAGTTCATCCACCATAATATAGCTCAGTGTGTGTGTGTGTGTGGTTTTGTGTGTGTGTGTGGTTTTGAGTGTGTGTGTGTGTGTGTGGTTATGAGTGTGTGTGTGGTTTTGAGTGTGTGTGTGTGTGTGGTTTTAAGTGTGTGTGTGTGTGTGTGTGTGTGTGTGTGTGTGTGTGTGTGTGTGTGTGGTTTTGAGTGTGTGTGTGTGGTTTTGAGTGTGTGTGTGTGTGGTTTTGAGTGTGCGTGTGTGGTTTTGAGTGAATGCGTGTGGTTTTGAGTGAATGTGTGTGTGGTTTTGAGTGAATGTGTGTGTGGTTTTGAGTGTGTGTATGTGCGTGTGCGTGTGCGCGCGTGTGTGTGTTCGTTTACAATGAATAATATCCTGCCGTGTTAGTTCCCCGCACTCTGGTTCCCTCGCACAACAGATCACACTATTCATTGCTTTAATTCACATCGTCAGTTCGCTCAACATTCTGTACACTTGTATTCAGCCATATATATATATATATACATTTACATGTCAATACATATTAATACGAAACTATTCTCTCATATTTCAACAAATTTAGTTCGTGCATAGTGTTTATTTCCTGCAATTTTAATATCTGTGTGTTGTGTGCATGTCCCTCTCATAAGCCTGCTTGTAATCTATATTAATTCGTATTCCAAACTTTGCTTGACAACTTCATCTGCTTCTATATTTACTTTTATATTATATTACTGTTATTATACCTATTTAAACCTATTCCATATTTATATATAGGCCTACATACCTATTCTCTCCTTCCTTTTTTACCTATCAGTACTTTTTAATCGTTTTTTTATCAACAGTTCTCCTTTCTCTCCTATTTGCTTATCTACTACTCTTCCCTACTTTATCAATCAATTCTCGATCTTTGCATCTTAATCCCTCTCATCGCCTCCCCTCCCTATTAGCCCACTCTAAATACCTCCCCCCCCCCTCAGGCCACTCTAAAACCCTCTCCTCCCCACCTCCATCAGCCCACTCTAAATCCCATCCTGCACCCACCTTTCCACCCACCAACCCCCCTCTCCTCTCAAGTCTGCACCCCAACCCCCTCAACTCCCCCTAGCCCCCTCCTTCCCTTCTCTTCAACCCCAAAACCCCTCCCTCTCCTCTCTCCAACCCCAAAACCCCCTCCCTCTCTCTCGAACCCCCCAAATCCCTCCCCACTCTCCAACCCCCAAAACCCCTAACCCCTCCCCTCTCTCCAACCCCAAAACCCAACCTCTCCCCCTCTCTCGAACCCCCCAAACCCCTCCCTCTCCCCACTCTCTACCCCAACCCCCCAAAACCCCCAAAACCCCATCCCCACTAACCCTCTCTCCAACCCCTCCCACCCCATCCCCCACCCACCCACGCGGCTCAACCAATCAGAACTCAAGCCCCCGATCCCGTCCCAACCTATTCTAGTCTCCTCGTTAATAGCAACATAGCCTGGGACTGGTTCTGGGCTCCTCCTCCTCCAAGCACGAGAACTTAACCAGTCATGCAGGTCTCCTAACGTGTTTTTTTTTTTTTTTTTTTTTTTTTTTGTCTTAATTTTTCCTTTTCTTATTATTTTTTTCCCCCTTCAACTTACCACACTCCGCGATCACGTTTTCTCTCGTGTGCGTTTTCTGTGTCTTTCTATTTCTTCGTCTATCTCTATCTGTGCTTATATAATTACTAAGAACATGATCCTGTTCTTTTGAACTTTTCTTCTCATTCTTATTCTTTTTCTCCTCCTTCCATAAGGCGCTTTGTGTTCATCTCTATTCTCTTCATCTTCCTGCTTTACTAAATCCCCTCTCTCCCTTGTTTCTTCATTTTTCTCTTATTCTCACTAACACATCTCAAGATGAAAACGTCACTACATGTCACTGGAGAACCTCTCTCTCTCCCTCTTATCATCCACGTCCTTCTCTTCCCCTCTTCAATCTCATTCGTTATTTCTCTCTTTCTCTTCTCTTTTATTTCCTTCCTTTCAATTCTATTTTTCTTTCTCTCTTGTTTTCCTTCTTATCCGTCTCTTTCTCATCCACGCGCTCTCGTCTCATTTCTATTCACATCACTCCTCCCTCCTCCTTGCATCCTCCGCTCAGCTCGCCGCGCACTCCTCATCCTTATTCGCTCGTCCTTGCTTTGCTTGGCATAATGACAGAGAGGAGGGTGACGTTGAAGATGAGGATGTGAAGGATGAGGAGGAAGAGGATGATTATATGGAAGAGGAGGAAGAGGAGAAAGATGATGAAGAAAAGGAGGAAGAGGAAGAGGAGGGTGAGAAGGAGGAGGAGGAGGAGGGGTGATGTGGAAGATAAGGAGGAAAAGCGAGGGGGGGCTGAGGGCTGAGGGGAAAGAGGAGAGGAAGGAGGAAGGGGAAGAAGAGGAGTGGAAAGAGGAGTAGGAGAAGGAGGAGGAGGGAAAATAAGGAAGTGGAGAGGGAGGAGGGTAAATAAGGAGGTGGAGAGGGAGGAGGGAAGAAGAGGAAGAGGAGGGGGGGGAGAAGGAGAGGGAGGAGGAGGGAAAATGAGGAAGAGGAGAGGGAGGAGGAGGGAAAATGAGGAAGAAGAGAGGGAGAAGGAGGAGGAGATGAAGAGAAAAAAAAATAAAAAAAGGAAGGAGCAGCAGCAGCCGCAGACGACGAGATCGATAAACAGTGGTAGTAATGAGCAAAAAGGTAACACAAAGAAACAAGCGAACAGAAGAAACAACCTCTACTCCTCAAGAGCTAAGCCTAACACTACAAGACCCACGTGACTAACGCAGCTGTCGGAATTAGAGCACCCGTGTTAGAGTTAGATGGTGGTTAGAGCATTAGTTACAGAGTGGTTAGAGCATTAGTGTAGATTTAGAGTGGTTAGAGCACCCGTGTTAGAGGTAGAGAGTGGTAACAGCATTGGTTACAGAGTTATAGAGTGGTTAGAGCATTAGTTACAGAGTTGTTAGAGCACCCGTGTTAGAGTTGGATAGTGGATAGAGCATTAGTTACAGAGTTAGAGAGTGGTTAGAGCACCCGTGTTAGAGTTGGATAGTGGTTAGAGCATTAGTTACAGAGTTATAGAGCGGTTAGAGCTTTAGTTACAGAGTTAGAGAGTGGTTAGAGCATTAGTTAAGAGTTAGATAGTAGTTAGAGCACCTGTGTTAGAGTTAGAGAGTGGTTAGAAAATTAGTTACAGAGTTATAGAGTGGTTAGAGCACCCGTGTTAGAGTTGGACAGTGGTTAGAGCATTAGTTAAGAGTTAGATGTTAGAATTAGAACACACAAGTTAAAAGTGAGATAGGGTGAGTTAGATTTAAACATACGAGCTTGAACACGCGAGTTAAGAGTTTTGATAGTGGTTAGAGCAGCTGTGTTAGAATCAGATAGACAGAGTTAGATCTAAATTCTCGAGTTAGAACACGCGATATTGAGTTGGATAGATGGTGTTACAACAAGCGAGTCTGCAGGAACTAACTCTGGCATTGACTTCAACTGTCAGCCCCAGAAGCGTCTCCGCTTGTCACGACAAAGCCAGTCCACAAAATTACATTCCTTTGGTTTACTAAAGTTATAATTTCAAGGGAATGCGGTTCTCAAACATCGTAGTATTCTATTTTATTTTCTTCTAATTTTGTCTCCCTCTATTTTTGTTGTCGTTTTTATATACCCCGCATTAGTCGTAGCTAATACGGGGTATATTTTTTGCCTTGTACTGTCTTATATTGTCTGATATCTCACCATATATTTTGATTATCCTCATTTTGTCTCCTATTTTTGTTATCGCTTTTATATACACTTTATGCGACGTCGTAAGTTTTTCGTTGCAAAAATGATCTTTAAAGACTTCATTTTGTCTCTATAATTCCCGATCGTACTTACATCTTCCTTCCCTTCCCCACCTCATTCCTCCAACACCATTTCTCCCTCAGAGCTCTATCACCACCATCCAGCACTCAATTCCCGGGTTTCATGTTATCCTCCAGTGGTCGACCTCCATATGTTGCCTTGCTATTCATGTCCATAACGGGATTCCATCGACGGTGTATATGGTCAGTTAGTTATTTGGGGATTCGACTGTTCCTCTCTCTCTCTCCCTTTCGTCATTCTCTCTCTCTTCCTTTCTTTCGTCATTCTTCTCTTTCTTCCTCTCTTTCGTCACTCTCTCTCTCTTCCTTTCATTCGTCATTCTTCTCTCTTCCCCCCCCCCCCTCTCTCTCTCTCTCTCTCTCTCTCTCTCTCTCTCTCTCTCTCTCTCTCTCTCTCTCTCACTCATTCGCTCCTCCTCTGCTCTATTCCTCCCCCTCTCTCTCTCTTACACTTTGCTCTCCCTCCCCCCCCCTCTCTCACAATCTTACTTTCTCTCCTTCTCCCTCGACCTTCTTTTCTTTCCACTAACAAATGTTTCCCTCTCCCTTCTCTTCTCTTTTCCTCTCCTCTCTTTATTTACTCCTCCCTATCCACCCTATCCACCTAGAATCACCCCCCCAATCCCTCATCCCCTACCCTCCACTACCCTCATTCAAATTATCTCCTCTTCTCTCCCCTCCTCCATTCTCTATTCACCTTCTCCCCTCTCCACCCCACTCGCCTACCTAGAGCCCCCACCCCATTCTCTCCCCCACCCGCCTACCTACAGCCCCCCCCCCATTTCCCCCCCACCCGCCTACCTACAGCCCCCCCCACCCGCTTACCAAGAGCCCCCCCACCCACCAACCAAGAGCCACCCCCCCTCCACCTACCTACAGCCCCCACCCCATTATCTCCCCCACCCGCCTACCTACAGCCCCCCCCCGCCTACCTACAGCCCCCACCCCCACCCCATTCTCTCCCCATTCACCCTATTAGGCCTCTGTAGTCCTGTGGCCTGACCGTGAGCATGGCAGCCAGGTCGAGTGTCCTATAAATGAAAATCGAAAATCGAAGAATTTAGCCTCTCGTGTCTATTTTTTCTTTATTTTATTTTTTTTTTCCTTCGCTTTTTGTCGTCTTCTCCTTGTTGTTCACCTGTCTTCGTCTTGTTAACAATTTCTTTTATTGTTGTGTTGTGTGTGTGTGTGTGTGTGTGTGTTTAAATGTGTGTGTGTGTGTGTGTGTGTGTGTGTGTGTGTGTGTGTGTGTGTGTGTGTATGTGTGTGTGTGTGTGCGTGCGTGTGTGTGCAAACATACAAGGCCTAAACAAATAAACAAACAAACAAACAAATACGAAATCCAACTCAGAAGACATGAAGAAATGAAGAAGCCGAGGAAGTGAAGGCAACAAGCACAGCAAAAAGAAAAGAAAAAGAGAACTGAGAGAAAGAAGCAGAGAATCAGAGAGCAAAACAAAAACAAACAGAGGAGACAAGAAAAAGTAAAAAAAAAAAAAAAAAAAAAAAAACGAAAATGAACACCACTTTCGATTAAATCTTTCTCCTTCCTAAATAACGAAACTAAAAATCAGAATTAAGGATGCAAAACGAACTAAAAGCAATATCAAAATTCTAGATCAATAATCTTATCTTAATGACGCTTATCTAATCTAGGTTAACTAGTCAACGCGCGTGATTAATCGATCACATGAACTCTCTACTTTTTATCTAGAGAAAGGGAAATGTAAAGGAACAAGACAGAATTATTGTGATGTTAAAATAACTGAGTGAGAGAGAGAGGGAGAGAGAGAGGGAGAGAGAGAGAGGGGGAGAGAGAGAGAGAGAGAGAGAGAGAGAGAGAGAGAGAGAGAGAGAGAGAGAGAGAGAGAGAGAGAGAGAGAGAGAGAGAGAGAGAGAGAGAGAGAGAGGGGGGGGGGAGAGAGAGAGAGAGGGAGGGAGGGAGGGGGGGAGGGAGGTGAGGAGGAGAGAGGAGGGAGGGGAGGAGGAAAAAGAGGGAGGGAGAAAAGAAGAGAGAGAGAGAGAGAGAGAGAGAGAGAGAGAGAGGGAGGAAGGGGAGGACGAGAGAGAGGGAGAGGGAAAGGGAGAGAGGGAGAGAGAGAGAGAAACTCAGAAAAAGAGGCATAAGTTGAGATAGAGAAGAAGAGAAAGGTATAAACAAGAAACCGAATAAAGAAGGAAAAAAGAAGAGACGAAAAACAGAGAAAAACAAACAAATACATAAATAAGCGTAACCTGCATTTACATACACGTTCTCGAGGAAACCCGTCCATACGTATTTACATACTATTTACGTACATGAAATTTTATCACACATCCCTGACACCTACACGACAATAACACACTTATCAACATGTTCCATACTACTAATAGCGATAACGTCATAGAAACAATGTAAAAAAAAAAATCCACCTCTTTGCAGATAATTCACGAAATGTCATTATGACTTTGCAATTTCCATCGCCAAGTTCCCGTCCAGCCAGGATGTTGCAGCACCAAGTTGAAGGACAATAAATTCGCTCATTTAAACTTTCGCCGCCAACTGAAGCATCCATTCCATAAGATTAATATGAAAGGATCCATCCGCATGGATTCTTCTCATCCTCCTCCTCCTCCTCCAAGTCGTCGCTGAAGTTTAAAGACAAGAGAAGAAAGAAAAGGAAAAAAATAAAAGTTACGGGTCGCGCGGATTTCAACATTTTCTTTAGTTACCCGTCCGTCCGCTTCCCGTTTTCTATTCCAAGCACAAGGGGGCGCAATACCCGACGTTTCGGATGATGAAATTCAAGGCCATCCAGTCGTGTTGAAGTCACTAATTCTTCGCAATTCACCAGACCGAATTCTAAGGGATTTTACTAAAGCTACGTGTGGTTTCTAAATAATTCATCCATTAGTTTACAAATACCTTCTTTAGTGGAATTATAAGCACATGGCATTTCAATAAAATGGGGAAGATGTTCAAAACACACACAAACACACACACACACACACACACGCACACACACACACACACACATAAAACACACATGGATAATATGCAAGAAAACCTGGGATAAACTCGTGGCCATGTGGCGACTGAAGTGCGTCTTTCGTGTATGCTGATTTTTTCTTCTTCTTTTACTTTTGTTTCTTCTTCCTCTTGTTTTGCTCTCTTCCTTTTCTTCGTCTTACTATTATCATTCTTTTTTTTTGTTTTTCTTTTTTCCTCTCCTCCTATTTCTTTTCCTTTTTCTTCTTCTTCTTTTTTCCTCTACTCCTCCTCCTCCCTTTTCTTCTGCTTCTTCTTTTACTCTTTTCCCCTTTTTTCTTTTTCTAACCTTCATCATCATCACTTCAACGTCTATTCACCAACACGCTTTCCTCCTCTCTCGCTTCAACTACAACCCCGCTTCTATCCTCGCTTCATGAACACACTTCTCTCTCCTCTCGCTTCACCGTAAACCCACTTCACCGTCGATATTTCTTCGATTAATTCTCTATTCACTTCCTCCACCATAACCCCGCTTCAGTCCTTATTCTCGCTTCGCCAACACACTTCTCTCTCTCCCCTCCTCCTTCCTTCCCCACTTCACTGTCTATCTACTCATTCCAGAATTTCTTTTCTCTGTTCTCTAACTTCACCGTAAAACCCGCTTCAGTCTCTCTTCTTTATTCGCCAATATACTTTCTCCTCTTCTAACTTCAGCGCATATCCGCTTCAGTTAGTATTTAACTTCTTAATTACCTCAGTTATTCAATTTCCCTCACCATCAAAAACTGAGGCTAATGTAAAAGTCATGTAATTATTTTTTTCAATTAAAGCCAATAAAAAATTAACGGATTTAATATTGAAGTAAAATATACTCGATTTAAGAGCAAACAAAACACTCATTAGACCCTACATGAATAAAATTAATGATATTTGAAACCAGTAAACACCACTTTCAAAATACACCAAAAATAAAAATAAATACACATACATATAAAACAAAAACAAATTAAAACACCCAAATACATAAAAAAAACAACAGTAACTCCCAAAATAAACCTGAATACAAAAATATATACAAACAAAATAAACCACCCAATTAAATTAAAAACAACAGCCATTCCAAAACAAGTAAACAGCAAACAAAACCAATTTGACTTCCTCTCTTCCTTCAAAGACAAACAAACAGCAAATAAAACCAATCTGACTTCCTCTCTTCCTTCGAAAACAAACAAACAGCAAACAAAACCAATCTGACTTCCTCTCTTCCTTCAAAGACAAACAAACAGAACCAAGACATTGCTTCAACACGTTATACCCGAGGTCGAGGTGGGGTCGGGTGGGGTGGGGTGGGGGGGTGGGGGGGGCGTGAGGATCAACAGGATCCGTCATAGAGCATGTGTAGGATTTCGGACAGGATTTTGATTTTGTTCTCACGTTCCTAGCTGACAAATAGGGAAGAATGACAAGAAAAAAATAAAAAAATAAAAAAAAATAAATAGAAAAAATAAATAAAAAGAAATAAGAAGAAAAAAATAATAAAAAGGGGAAAAAACACTAAATAATATGATATCAATAAGTAAACCTAAATCAAATGACAAAGTAGGAATGACAAGGAAAAAATATAATAATATTACCATGTAAATAACTAAAACAGAAAATTCTCATAAACAAATATAGATAAAAATACAAATAACAACAATAACGAACAAATAAACAATGTACACACACACACACAACGTACATATAAACACACACACCCGCGCACAGGTTTTCACACACCCTGTCACATGCCTGTCAAACCTCCTGTTTCACGCTGTCACAACAACAAGCTTTTTTTTCCCGACCTCGTTCAAATATCACTTTTTTGCTCCAGGGCGCTGCCAAGCCGAGGTTCCTTCGGGCCTTACATAATACCCATCACTTCGAAACACGCATCAAACCTGTTTATAAGAGGTTCGAACGTCTAAATAAACAAGCGGAGAGTTTAAAAGTCCACAAACGCGGCGTGATCCCAAGACGCGGCAGGCACTCGGGACAAAGATGCACTCGCTGGTGACAAACTAAGCCAAGTCGGGAGGAGGAAAGCCGGGCTTGCGCCAGCTGCGAACACACGCATACAAAGCCCTTGCCCGTACCCTCACCCTACCCCCTTCCCCCCCTCTCCCTCTCTCCCACCCGGTATCCCCTCTCTTCCACCAGCTGCTTCTCTCTCTCTCTCTCTCCCTCTCCTTCCCTCCCTGCCTTCCTCCTCCTCTCTCTCTCTCCCTCTCCTTCCCTCCCTCCCACCCAGATTCCCTTTCCCCTACTCCCCCCCCCCCTCTCTCTCTCTCTCTCTCTCTCTCTCTCTCTCTCTCTCTCTCTCTCTCTCTCTCTCTCTCTCCTCTTCCTCCCAGCATCCCTCCCCCCACCCGACCCCGTCACAACAAACGTCACACGCGTCACAACAGCCACTCCGCAGTCTTTCCACGGGCGACGAACACCGCCTTAACGGGAGATAATAGTTCCAACTTCAGGGAAAAGATCTTATGTTTTAAAGAAAGGTCGCAGCACGGAGGTTCACTGTGGAGGCGTCCCGTCCTTCGCAAACGCACCGGGACGAGGGTGTGAGGGCCATGGCGAGATCTGAACCACATGTGCGGGGAATAGTGGATGATGTGCTTCCCCTCCTCCTCCCCCTCCCCCTCCCCCTCCCCCTCCCCCTTCCCTTCCCTTCCCCTCCTCCTCCCCCTCCCCCTCCCCCTCCCCTCCTCCCCCCTCCCGGAGTCTTCGCGTCGTCTCCATCCTATGACCTCCTTCACTTCCTCCTCCGTTGACGACAAAAGAAAAGAAAGAAATGAAGGAAATGGAGTTCGCACTGTGTAACCGAGACAAACAACAATAAACTGATGAACTAACTTCAGATCCGATGACAACGCTCAGAGATCTGGTAGGATTTGATTACATTAAAGTGTTAACAGCAGGAAATAACACACACACAGACCAACACCTTTCAAATTACACACTTTACAGTATGCAAAATGTAACATTAGTTATCTCAAGGAGTACAACTAAGCATATTTTCACAACGTTTGGGGCATTGCTCAAAATGCGAGAAGTTGCACAAGCAATGCCTTACCCAACGCCGCCACAACGCCCTCAATTAAGATCACAGGACACTGATCCTCAAACTAAAAACTAAGACGTGCGTACTTTTTTAAAAACCCAATTTTCCTATTTTTTCCTCCACAAGTTTAAACACGTCTCACTTGTGTTTCGTTATATTGCGAGCGTCAACACACCGCACTTTGCCAACGCCAACACTGAGGTCTTGCATCATTGAGCCTTCCGCTCTTGTATATTCTTTCTTCTTTTTTTCTCTCTTTTTTTGATCGACAGGTAATATCTCTTCAGACAAGGTAATATTTCCACGCTCGTTTACCATAATACGATGGCTCCTTCATCAGTCATTCTACTTTACGTCCCTCGTTCCTTTCCGCGTAAATTTACTCGAGTTAACTACTTCCCCCCCCCTTCCCCTCCGACTTAACTTCTCCCTCCCTCCCCCTCCCCCCTCCCCGAGTTAACGTTCCCCCTCCCCCTCCGACTTAACTTCTCCCTCCCTCCCCCTCCCCCTCCCCGAGTTAACGTTCCCCCTCCCCCTCCCCCTCCGAGTTAACGTTCCCCCTCCCCCTCCCCCTCCGAGTTAACGTTCCCCCTCCCCCTCCCCCTCCGAGTTAACTTCCCCCCCTACCCCCTCCCCCTCCCTGAGTTAACGTTCCCCCTCCCCCTCCCCCTCCGACTTAACTTCTCCCTCCCTCCCCCTCCCCCTCCCCGAGTTAACGTTCCCCCTCCCCCTCCCCCTCCGACTTAACTTCTCCCTCCCTCCCCCTCCCCCTCCCCGAGTTAACGTTCCCCCCCCCTCCCCCTCCGAGTTAACTTCTCCCTCCCTCCCCCTCCCCCTCCCCGAGTTAACGTTCCCCCTCCCCCTCCCCCTCCGAGTTAACTTCCCCCCCTACCCCCTACCCCTCCCCGAGTTAACGCGAAACTTTGACCGTCATCTGAGCTCTTAAGATCATTCCTCTTTAAGGCAGAATTTTCGTAACGGCGAAGACCAGCGTCTTTTGATCCGGGAAGAGAATAATTATAATCTCAAGTACAAGGATGCTCGCCCATTCTTAAGAGCTGGGTACCGGAGGGCTCGTGAATACGTGAAGCTGCGTTGGAGGGGAAAGCGGAACGGGGTGAGAAGTGAATCGGGGAAGAAGGAAAGAGGAGAGTGAGGAGGGAAGAAGGGGGGAGGCGAGTAAAGACGGAGGAAGAGGGTAAAGAGGGTGTGGGAGAGGGAAAGGGGTGAAGAGGAAGAGCGAGAATAAGTAAAGGAGAAGGAGAGAGGTTTAAGAGGAAGAAGGGGAGTGGGCAAAGGAGAGGGAGAGAGGGCAAAGATGAAGAAAAAGAGGGGTCAAAGAGGGGGAAAAACGTGAAGTGGGTAAAGAGGAAGGAGGAGAGGGAAGAAGAGGGTGAGGAGGACACAGCGAAAGAGAGGAAAGTAGAGGGGAGCAGGAGACTAGGGGAAAATGATAAGAATAGAGTCGAAGAAGAGGAAAGAAGAGTTAGGGAGAATAAGAGGAAAGACTTAGGGAGAAGAAGAAAGAAGAATTAGGGAGAAGAAGAGGAAAGAAGAATTAGGGAGAAAAAGAGGAAAGAAAAAATAGGGAGAAGAAGAGGAAAGAAGCATTAGGGAGAAAAAGAGGAAAGAAAAATTAGGGAGAAGAGGATAGTAGATTAAGAGAAGAAGAGAAGCCAAGAGTAAGGGAGGAAGTCGTAAACAAGCACAAGCACAACCACGTGACCAGTCCCAGATCGCCACTTTCTCTATACCCTTACTCTCTTCTACTTCCTCCTCCTCTCCTTCCCTTCTCATCTCCCTCTCCCTCTTTCCCCCTTCCCTAAACGCATTTCCCAATCCTTTCTTCCCATTTAAACCTCTTTCCTCTTCCAGCTTATCCTCTTCCCAAAGTCTTATCCTTCGGTCTCTCCACAATACCTAACCAGGATCCACGCGCTGCATATCCCACATCCACATACCCGTATCCAAATACCCGCCAATCCCGCATACCCCTCATCTAAATACCCGCATATCCCGTATCCAAATACCCGCATCCAAATACCCACCAATCCCGCATACCCCTAATCTAAATACCAGCATATCCCGCATCCACATACCCGCATATCCTACATATTCCGTATCCAAATACCCGCCAATCCCGCATACCCCAAATCTAAATACCCGCATATCCCGCATCCAAACACCCACATATCTCGTATCCAAATACTCGCATATCCCGCACCCAAATACCCGCATATCCCGTATCCAAATACCCGCATATCCCGTATCCAAATACCCGCATATCCCGCATCAAAACATCCACATACCCGTATCCAAATACCCACATACCCGTATCCAAATACCCGCATATCCCGCATCAAAATACCCGTATCCAAAGTCCGTATCATCTGAGAAGCTCGCATTTCTCTCCTCGGCAAATATTGCACAAAGAACGACATGCAATAAGATGCTTTGGGGGGGTCATGCTCCCCCCTCCCCCCCTCCCCTTCACAAGCAGTGAATATTCAGAAGCTACAGATTGAAAGGAATAGATGGATAGAAAAACGATAGAATGATGGAATAAGATAGGTAGAAAGAAAAGGATAGAATGATAAATGTAGAAGGACAGAAAAAATGAGAAAGAAGTAGGTCGATGAACAGACAAAAAAAAAATAAAAATAAATAAATAGAAAGAAAAAAAGAAAGAAAGAAAAAACAACAACTGCAAAGAGCAACAAAAACAAACAAACAAAAAACCTGACGAAACAAAACGAAACCAGACTATCAAAAGAGAGTGAGAGGTCATTAAAAAATCGTTTAAGAGATAGGATCCACACACCACCTCCCTCCCTCAGCCCAAAATTTGACGTCTATATTAATAGCCTGACGCCTCCCCCCCCCCCCCCGGTTCCTAATTCAAACTGGCAGATATCACAACCCAATCCTGTGAATTCCACCTAATTTGCATAAAAGTTATCAATCCTCTATACCACAGTGCAGTATTATTAAGTGTTACTGTACTGTGTCAATAGAGATGAAATATTTACCGTACTGGGAAATTTACACACACACACACACACACACACACACACACACACACACACACACACACACACACATATATATATATATATATATATATATATATATATATATATCCCCACCTAATTTGCATAAAAGATATCACTCCTTCTATATACCACAGTGCAGTATTATTAAGCGTTCCTGTACTGTGCCAATAGCGATGAAATATTTACCGTACTGGGAGATTTATAATATATATCCCCAGCTAATTTGCATAAAAGACAGCACTCCTTCTATATACCACAGAACAGTATTATCAAGCGTTCCTGTACTGTGCCAATAGAGATGAAATATTTAACGTACTGGGATATTTATACATATATATATATCCCTTCCCGCGTTGCATATTCATTAGTACCATTATAGATTCCTATCATAAATCCACACGAAATAAATCCCCACATTGGCTTTGTGTCCTTCGCTAATCCTCTTGGTAAAATATATCATTTGGAATATTAAATAAAATGTCCTGTTCCATCACACTCACTTTGTCATTACTCAAAGATTGATGATGATAATGATGATGATGATGGTGAAGAGGAGGATGAAGATGAAGAGGAGGAAGGAGAAAATTGAGGAAAATGAAGAAAAAGAAAGAGGAATGAGAATAATGATAAGAGGAAGACGAAGAATAAGACGAAAGTAGGAAGAGAAGATAAAAAGAAAGAAGAATAAGAATAACAAAAGGGGGAAGAATAAGAATATGACGAAGTGGCAGAAAAAAACGAAAAAAAACGAAGAAGAGAAAATGAGGAAGAGAAGCAGGAAGAAAAAGAAAAAGAAAAAGGAGGAAAAAAGGTCCCCTTCAGCAAAGGACCGCGCGTCTCATACAAAAGACCCCCCCCCCACCTCCGCCCCCTCCCTTCCCTCCTACCTCCTCCCCCTCCCTTTCCCTCCCCTCCTACCTCCGCCTCCCCCACCCACCTCCCTTCCCTCCTACCTCCGCCCCCTCCTCCCCCTCCCTTCCCCTTCCCCGCAACCTCCGCCCCCTCCCTTCCCTCCTACCTCCCCCCAACCTTCCCTTCCCTCCTACCTCCCCCCCAACCTTTCCTCCCCTCCCTTTCCCTCCCCTCCTACCCTCCCCCCCCAACCTTCCCTCCCCTCCTACCCTCCGCCTCCTCCCCCTCCCTTTCCCTTCCCCGTTAAGGCCCAATTTCCAGGGATGAATGACGTGCTTTTGAGATCCTATATTATCCCCCGCTCGGCCATCCCGCCCGACCTTTAAGGCAAGCAGGAAAAGGCGCTGTCCGGTAACCACAATATCAAAAATCCTCCTCGAGTTGCCTTTGGAAATATGACAAATAAATAAATAAATAAAAATAAATAAAAAAATAAATAAAAAAATAAAATACAATAATAAAATGAAAATAAAAAAGAATAAATAACAGCAATAATAATAATAATAATAATAACAGTAATAATAATAATAATAACAGTAATAATAATAATAATAATAATAATAATAATAACAGTAATAATAATAATAATAATAATAATAATAATAATAATAATAATAATAACAGTAATAATAATAATAAAATATAAAAATGTGGTCTCGGAGTTCAGCTGGAGTTTGAGGAGTTCGTATAGACAATGGAGTTTCGGTGACTCATCCATTTTGGATCGTGGATTTCATTAAAAGGGAAGGACAGTCGGGAGTTAAGGATAATGAGAGTGCGTGTTTGTATGTATGAGTGTTATATATATATATATATATATATATATATATATATATATATATATATATATATATATATATATATATACACTAGTACACATTTGCAGTATATATATGCGTACATAGATAAATTTACATGTATGTAAATATGTATATATGCATGTATGTTTGTATACATGTATAACTGTAAATGTTTGTACATGTTTAAATGCTTTTATATTTATACATATTCATATGAATACATCAATGAACATATACACAAATATACAAAATGTCTATCCGTAGATTGGAGAGTTAGACAACGAAACCCGTTGCACTATACCAACACACACCAACAAGACCCCAATAATCTTCGCTACGTTATCATAAAAAAACGATAACAGTTATCACATTCATGACCAGCCTTAACGGGAAATATCCAGCATGGAACACCCGCATATCACATATAAATACATAATCAGCGCGACGCATACAGTAGGCAATACAGCTGTATTTGCAAACCGGCGTATACAAAATTCGTGCACGGGTCACGTGATGAGGTCAATTGGACAAGACTGCCCGAACGATGGCCACTGCAGGTCCACTTCCTGCCTCTCAGACCCAGTAGGTTTGAATTATTTATTCCTTCATTTATTACCTTTTCAGTGGATGTGAAATGAGGAAAAATGGAATGTGTAGACTTTTTGTTTCGAAGCAATTAACGGTAATATTTAGGTTGGATCTGGGTCGTGCCTGTGGGTGTGGAAATGAGAAAGAGTGGTGTCTGAAAGTGAATATTAGCGTGTGTATTTCTTAGTGTCCATTGTACGGTGATTTTCAAATGCAATTATCTTATTCAATTGGGATTTGTGATTTGTGCTAATCACGGTGTTATATCTCCCAAATATGATAGATATATCTGCCGATCTAAAAGCGAAAATGTTAATTCCGTCAATGCTTCATCCTCGGTGTACCTATACCCTTAAAAAATGAATAAATAAAAAACATATAAATAAAAAGAAAAAAATGAAAATAAAATATAAGATCTGTTATATTACCAGGACATATTATAAAAATAAAAACAATATATAAGCCAATATGGGAATACTATCAGCATCATCGTATACTTTTAGAGGTGGTACTCGAATGGCTACAAAGACTGGTCAGACTTTGGATAAAAACAGCGCACAGCAAGCATTTTTTATATGTGCATGCATAAAAATATTAATGTATATATGAACACATACATAATATATATGTATGTATGTATATATATATATATATATATATATATATATATATATATGTATATATATGTATATATATATATATATATATATATATATGCATACATACATAAACGTGTGTGTTTGTGTGCGGTTTGTGTGTGTGTGTGTGTGTGTGTGTGTGTGTGTGTGTGTGTGTGTGTGTGTGTGTGTGTGTGTGTGTGTGTGTGTGTGTGTGTGTGTGTGTGTGTGTGTGTGTGTGTGTGTGTGTGAGCTTAGACTATTTAATATGATTTTCTTGCTAAGTAGGAACTCAGAACAAAGAAAACCGTAAGTCCTTCACAGTAATTTCCCTCACAGTCCCGTAGTGCCTTCCAACCCCCCCCCCCCCCCCCGTCAGTCTACATCACATTACCCAAGGCTACAAGGATACAGAACGCGTACACTGCAATAACACAACACTCTCAAATTTCCCGAGTAGGTTTTCACCATTTCCTTTCCCACTTGGCATCCCACGTCGCTCCAAACAAGACCTCGCTATCCCATAACAACCGTGGTTTCTTAGGGTCACTGCATCTCCGTTATAACGAGGTTTTCTCCCTCGGAGGATAGGACGCACAGAACGCTAGCCAATAGTACCCTACGATTCACATTCTGCTTATCACTGAACGAACACACATCGGTATCGCAATCAGAACACATCTCCGACGGGTAAAAAGGGTTCATCCGAATGATAAAACCAGGGTGACATTGTTCATACAAAGAATTCCATAGAACGAAGCGTCGAGGGAGCGGTCAGTTACACACAACCTCCCTACACACACTCAAACCAGGTACTGTCCGCCGAGAACGAGATTCAGGGAGCACACTCGTGTTTTTTCCCTCCCTTTTTTTAGCTACACATTGGAAAAAAGGTGATCGGTTTTCCTTCAGTTGGTATAGTTTTAATATGATCGGGCATCGGTTATTGAAGAATCTTTGGAATGTAAACACCGTTCTATGTGGTTTTGACAAGATTTTTTCTCATTCGAAGTCGCCGTGCTCTGAGCGACTGAGTTGCCAACGCTTGTATTACTATTTACCTACACTGCCTACCCCGCCAACACACACAAAACGACTTTGTAATTTCCTCAATACCTACCCAAAATAAACAATAAGATGAAGACCTCATACCCACCCTATGATTAATATTGTTGACAGTGCATACGAGAAATGCCTAACATACAAGCGTGTTTGGCAGCTTCCCAGGCCACCACATGCGATGGTTTCCTGTCTTGCTTGTCACTTGCCTATCAAGTTCATCTGGGGAATTAAACTTGATATTTTGTCCTTTCTTTTGCAATTATCGGTTGCTCAGAGTTTTTAAAAATAAGAGAATGTTTTGAAATGAAAATAGTAATATTGCGTAATGGAATTTTTTTTGTTCAGTTACAGTCTAAAAGGTTAGTTTATTACTTAAAATATTTCGCCAATACTCTCATGGGAAAAAAACTTGTTTCTTGTGCTTTTACACAGGGAAAAAAACAACGATTGAATTCACACTTATCATTAGAAAATAAACAATGCAGATTATGAAGTATAATTTTCCTTTACTAAACCATAACACAAAAACCATAAAAAAAACTTTTGTAACATATCTCTTATGGCATACCCCCCCCGCTTCGCAAATAGCATATAATAAGCATGTCCACGTTAACATTCTGCCTAATGCACGGACACATTTAATAAAGCGTCCTGCACAGTTTAATAATCTTAATGCTGTATAATAACTCCCCCACGCTAACTCTGCACGACCGTATATGCAAGCGTGATAAAACGTCATTATTGTTCATGGCAAAATATAAGGTAAATGGCCACAGCTGTCATGTATGGCAATGGAGCGTGGGTGGAACGGCGATACTGCTACACACACACACAGGCACGCACGCACACACACACACACACACATACACACGCACACACACACACACACACAAATACACACACACACACACACACAAATACACACACACAGCACGCAGGGACCAACACACACACACACACACACACACACACACACACACACACACACACACACACACACACACACACACAGCACGCAGGGACCAACACACACACACACACACACACACACACACACACACACACACACACACACACACACACACACACACACACACACACACACACACACACACACACGGCACGCAGGGACACACACACACACACACACACGGATACAGACACACACACGGATACAGACACACACACACACACACACACACACCACAGAACGACAAAATGAGGACAGTGATACAGCATTTTCCCGAGATCCTTGTACACTACAGCAACAAGACGACCATTAGTGCAGAGAATTACACGTAATGACGATAACGACGATAAAAACTCCATCAATGATAAGTCGATGATAAGATAGATATAATAATACCACCATTTCTTATCTATATCAACCCACACATACACATTTATCCACATATACTTCAATATCACCATTCAGCTATCCCCATCCACATAGATATATCCACATAATTCATAT
>NC_091554.1:4872218-4877218 GCF_042767895.1 Penaeus vannamei
AGAGAGAGAGAGAGAGAGAGAGAGAGAGAGAGAAGAAAGAGTTGGGAAGAGAGAGTGAAAGAGAAAGAGAGATAGATAGATCGATAGATAGATAGGTAGAGAGTGAGGAAAGAGTAAAAAAAAAAACAGTAGGGATGAGAGAAAGAGAAATAGAAAGAGATAGAAAGATAGACAGGGAGAGAGATAGGGATAGGAAGAAACCAAGTTAGGAATAAACAAAGATACGAAGAAAAAAATAGGAATAGAGAAAGGTAAGAAGAGAGAGAGAGAGAGAAAATAAAGTGTTTGTAAATTTTCCCATGACACAAATGTCCCGACCCGACCAACAGGTGTGGACAGGTGTCTCCTCCACATTCCCGACACGCACGTGGTCCTCTAAGGGGAGTGGGGGAGACTGGGGGAAAGTGGGGAGGGGAGTGGGGGTAGTGGGGGAATGGGGAGGGGAGTGGGGGAGTGGGGGAGTGGGGGGAAGGTGGGGAGGGGAGTGGGGGAGGCTGGGGAGAGGAGTGGGGGAGGCTGGGTTGGGGAGTGATGGGAGGCTAGGGGGGAAGGTGGGAAGACTGTTTATCATTTCATGTCTCCCTTAATCATCACTTAATTACGGGTTTTACGTCTTTATCGCGTTTATTGCTTTTGATCCCTGGGCGATTTGGTGACGCTTCTGTGGGTAATCTCTGACAGCATCGGATTTACAGAGGTGGATTTTCTGCGGCGAAATGGGGTCATGCCTGATGAAATATTGAAAGAAAATCTATCGCTGGGAGAACGTCAAGGGAAGAGATATTTGGTCATGTCCATTTCCCTTCCCTTCCCTTCACTTCGACTCCCCTCAACTCACTCGCTCACTCCTTCCCTCCATTCCTTCTTTACTTTCTTTCCTTCCTCCCTTTCTTTCTTTCTTACTTCCCTTGCTTGCTGCCTTCCTTTCCTTTCTTTCTTTTTCTTTCCGTCCTCCTTTCTTTCTTTCTTTCCTTCCTCCTTTCTTTCTTGCTTTCCTTCCTCCCTTCCTTTTTCTTTCTTTCTTTCTCTCTTTCTTTCCCTTCCTTCTTTCCTTCCTTCCTTCCTCCCTTTCTCCATCATTTCTACTCCTCATTAGCAACCGGGATAGAGATGGAGAGCGCCCTGTCACCTTGCCAACTGCACCTCTCCTTCCCTCACCTCACACCTACCTGTTTTACCTCCTTCTCCTCCCTCCCTCATAAATCATCTTCTCCCTCCTTTATCCACTCTGCTTCTCTTTCCCTTTTCCCCTTACATTACCTTCTCTCATTTCCGTCTCTCTTCTCGTGTTTCTCCTACCGTCTGTCTTTCTTCCCACACTTTCTTAGCTTATTTCCCCTGCTATTCCCTTTATTCCCGTCTTGCCTACATCTTTCTCCCTCCTCCTTCGCTTTCTTCGTTCCTCCTCTTTCGCCCTTCTTCCTCCTTCCCATTTTTCTCCCCATCTTAGCCCCTCATCATCCCTCCTTTTTTCCCTCCTCTGTCCCCTCCCTTCCTCCTTTCCTCCCAATCTTCCCCCCTCCTCTGTCCCATTCCTTCCTCCTTTCCCCTCCCTTCCTCCTTCCCCTTCCTTAAAACCTCTTCCCCATCTTCCCCCTCCTCCTTCCCCTTCTTCCCACCACCTCCTCCTCCCCCATCTTCCCTCCTCCTTCCTCCCTCTTCCCCCCATCTCCCCCATTCCTTCCCCCTCCTTTTTTCCCCACCTCCCCCCTCCCTCTTTTTTTCCCCACTTTCCCCCTCCTTCCCCTACACAGCTATCTAGGCTTCACGGTCGACTTCCGCGGGGATCTACTTCTGAAGCCGATGTATGGAGGTCACGAAACCTTGGCCGCAAATTCGTCCCTTTTTTCTTTTTTCTTTTTTTCTTTATTTACTTGACTTACGGAATTTATTATTTTTACTTTTTTTTTTTTACTTTTTCTGTCGCTTTGCCTTTTTTTTTTCCTGTTTTTATACTTCCGTTTCTGTTTCCTTCCAATCGCGGTAGTTATTTTCTCATTTCTTAGCCTCTCTCTTTTTTTCTTTTTTCTCTATCGCGTTCTTGTTTATTTTCCATATTTAGCTTTTCTTTTTTCCCCCCTCAACTCACTCTCTTTTTCTCTCACCCCCTTTTTTCCCCTTCGCCTCCCACTCTTTCCCCTTACTCCCTTCCCTCCATCACCATCACCAACTTCCTTCCCTCCTCCACCCTCCCTCCCAACATCTTACCTCCATCACCCTCCTTCCCCCACCTTTCCACCACCAAACTCTCCCACCCTCCACCACCTTTCCACCCTCCCCCACCGTTCAACCACCAAAATTCCCCCCTCCCCCACCCACCCTCCACCAAAACCCCCCCCAACTCCCCCCACCCACCCTCCCTCCACCAAAATTCCCCCTCCCCCCCCACCCACTCCCACTACCCCATCAACTACACTCCCCACCCACCCACCCCACCCCACCCCCCCCCCCCACCCCCCCCACCCCCCGCCCGCCCCCCCCACCCCACGCCCGCCCACCCCACCCCACGCCCGCCCGTCCCCACCCACTCTAATCGCACGACCCAGAGCCCTCACCCGCCGCGAACGCCCAATGAAATGATCCCGTATTAAAAATCCTGTTGACGAGAGCTGTCCACACCACTCGTAGTAGCCAGGAGGTCTTGCTATTTCAATCGTTTAAATATCCGTTTTATTTTTTTGTATTTTTTTTTCGGTGGGTTAGGGAGGGTTCTGTGGATATTTTGGGAGGTTTAATTCTTTTTTTTTCTGTGGGTTCTGTGGGAGGGTTCTGTGGATATTTTGGGAGGATGGTTGGTAGGGAGATGGGATAGGGTGCGGGTAAGGGAGCGAATAGGTGGTTGGATGGATGAAGAGGGAGGGAGGGAGAGAGAGACAAAGGGAGGGAGGGAGGGAGAGGAGAGGAGAGGAGGGGAGGGAGGGAGGGAGAGAGGGAGAGAGGGAGGGAGGGAGGGAGGGAGGGAGAGAGGGAGAGAGGATGGGAGAGAGGAAGGAAGGGAGGGAGGGAGGGAAGCAATGGAGAAAGGGAGGGATGGAGGGAAGGAGGGAAGAGATGAGGATAGGAAGGAAGGAGAGAGAGAGAGAGAGAGAGAGTAATAGAGAGAGAGAGAGAGAGAGAGAGAGAGAGAGAGAGAGAGAGAGAGAGAGAGAGAGAGAGTGAGTGAGAGAGAGAGAGAGGGTGGAAAGCTGGGAAGGAGAGGAGGGAGAGAGGAAACAGCACGTAGGAAGGAGGGAAAGAAGGAAGGACAAGAAAGAGAAAAAGAAAGAAAAAGAAAGGGAGTATGGTAGATAGGAGACGGACAAGGGGGGAATTAAATCGAACGGAAGCTTAAACAAGGCGGAAAAGAAACTAAATAGCTGAAATTATCGGAGTACAGCCTATTTCTCTTCCCGTTATCGCTCTGCCCTCCTATTCCCTCTTCCTCTCCATATCTCTCTTCCTCTTTTCCATTAAAAAAAAAACTTTTTCTCTCGTCTCTCTCTTCTCTCCTCTCTCTTCCATTTTTTTTAAAAACCTTTTTCTCAAGTCTCTCTCAAAACACATTTCAACTCCAATTTCACCTCTTATCCAATCCCTCTTGTCATTCTCTCTCCTCCACGTCTCTCTTTCGCTAATTTTCTCTCTCCATGATCCAACGTAGATTGATTTATGAATTCAGTAAGGGCAGAATTTAATTAAAAAACTTTCCCTAATCGTATTCTCAGCAAAACAAACAGGATAAAATTACGTAGAAATAGGACGGAGTTAAGAAGAAGTCGGATAATGTTGTTTTAACATTAAGAAAGAAGGAGAAGAAGAGAAAAAAGAAAGGAAGGAATTTATAAGAAAAAAAGAGGGAGGGAGGGAGGGAGGGAGGGAGGGGGAGAGAAAGAGGGAGGGAGGGAGGGGAGATAGGAAAGGAGGGAGGGAGGGAGATAGGGAGGGGGAGAGAGAGAGAGAGAGAGAGAGAGAGAGAGAGAGAGAGAGAGAGAGAGAGAGAGAGAGAG
Organism: Penaeus vannamei; assembly: GCF_042767895.1. Classification (NCBI taxonomy): domain Eukaryota; kingdom Metazoa; phylum Arthropoda; class Malacostraca; order Decapoda; family Penaeidae; genus Penaeus; species Penaeus vannamei. The sequence goes on from NC_091554.1 coordinate 4,876,205, forward strand.
AGAGAGAGAGAGAGAGAGAGAGAGAGAGAGAGAGAGAGAGAGAGAGGGGAGGGGAGGAGGGAGGGAGGGAGGGGAGGGAGGGAGGGAGGGAGGGAAGGAAGGGAGAGGTAGGAGGGAGGGAGGAGGGAAGGAGACAGGTAGGTAGGGAGGGAGGGAGGGAGAGAACGAGAGAATTCGACGAAAAGAAAAGAAAGGAAAGAAATTATATAAAAAAAAATCTAGGAGAAAGATTGACGACAATAAAAAGAAAAGGAGAAAGAAAGGAATCGATAAAAAACAGATAAGGAGAGAGATCCGCTAACAGAGAGTGACATGAAAGGGAAGGAATGGAAAAGAAGAAAATGCACAAATGCACAGAAAAAGAAAGTTGTCATAATGATGAAAAGAAGAGGATAAGAAGGAAAAGATAAAGGGGAGGGGGAGAGGGGAAGTGGATGACGATAATAATGATATCAATGATGATGTTGATAATAATAATGATGATAATAATGATGTCGATGACAACGACGACGATGATAATAATAATGATGATCATGTTGATAGTAATGATGATGATAATAATGATAATAGTAATCATGATAATAATAATAATATTAATGATCCTGTTGATAATACTAATGATCATATTGATAATAATAAAGACGTTGATAATAATGATAATGATAATGATGATCATGTTGATAGTAATGATGATGGTGATAATAATAATAATAATAATAATAATAATAATAATGATCATGATGATAATAATAAAGACGTTGATAATAATGATAATAATGATAACAACAACAACAACGACGATCATCAACCAACAAATACGCCCATAAAGACAAACAATAAAACAAACAAACAAACAAACAAACCCATTACTTCCAAAATAATCCACAAATCCCAGGTCATCCGAAGAAAGCCACCATGACCTTTCCCCCGCTTGACCTCCCGCAGGAAAGGCTTGAGCCACGATGGGATAAAGGGAGGAAGAAGCAACTGGGGAAAGACATTGAAAGATGGAAA
>NC_091554.1:4882218-4888669 GCF_042767895.1 Penaeus vannamei
AAAACCAACATGAAAATGAACACAGCATTAGCAATAACAACAGCATAATAACAACAACAAAACCCCCAAACAACAACAACAAAATCCAATAATAAAGGAAATAATAAACAAAACCCCCAAATAAAAAAAAAATCTAATAATAAAGGAAATAATAAACAAAACCCCCAAATAAAAAAAAATAAAAAATCCAATAATAAAGGAAATAATAAACAAAAACCCCAAATAACAACAACAACAACAAAATCCAATAATAAAGGAAATAATAGCAATAACGATACAGATTAATATCAAGTTGATCAGATCACCATTAACCAGAATATCGGTTCTCTGACCCGTTCCTGAAACTCCCCTGGGGCGGTTTCCCAGAAGAGAGACGTACCCGCATGGAAGGAGGGGAGGCGGAGAGGAGGGAGGGGGAGAGGAGGGAGTGGTGGAGAGGAGGGGAGGGGGGGAGAGGTGGGGAGAGGAAGTGGAGGAGGGGAGGGAGGGGGAGGAGGGGAGGAGGAAGGGAGGGGAGGGAGGGGGAGGGAGGGGGAGGGGAGGAGAGAGGAGGAGAGAAGAGGAGGAGAGGAAGTGGTGTGGAGGGGAGGGAGAAGGAAGCGAGAGGAGGGAGGAGTGGGGAGGGAGGGAAGGGAGGGGGAGAGGAGGAAGGAGGAGGGAGAGGAGGGGAGAGAGGGGAGGGGAGGAGGAAGAAGGAGGGGAGAGAGGAGGAGGAGAGGAGAGGGAGGGGAGGGAAGAAGGGAGGGAGGAGGAGGGGAGGAGGGGGAGAGGAGGGGAGGGAGGAGGAAGGAGAGGGAGAGGAGGGAGTGGTGGAGGGGGGAGAGGATGGAGGGAGGGAAGGAGAGGGAGGGAGGGAGGGAGGAGGAGAGAAGGAGAGGAGGGAGGGGAGAGGGAGGGGAGGAGGTGAGAGGAGGGAGGAGGGGAGAGGAGTGGGTGGAAGGGGAGGGAGGAGTGCGGTGGAGGGAGTGGTGGAGGGGAGGGGAAAGGAAGAGGAGGGGAGGAGGGGAGGAGGGGAGGAGAGGGGAGGGAGGGGTGGGAGGGGAGGAACTCCCCTTGGGGCGGGTTTCCCAGAAGAGAGACGTACCGGCATGGAAGGAGGGAGGAGGCGTGAGAGGAGGGAGGGGGAGAGAGAGGAGAAGGGAGTGGAGGGAGGAGGAAGAGGAGGGGAGTGGTTGGAGTGGTAGGAGGTGGAGGAGGAGGGAGGGAGAGGAGGTGAGTGGTGGAGAGAGGAGGGAGGGGGAGAGGAGTGGAGAGAGGGGAAAGAAGGGGGAGTGAGAGGGGAGAGGAGGGAGGGAGGAGAGGGAGGAAGGCAGGAGGAGGGGAGGGAGGAGGGAGTGGTGGAGGAGAGGAGTGGAGGGAGGGGAGGAGGGGAGGAGGAAGGAGGAGAGGAGGGAGGAGGGAGAGAGGAGAGGAGGGAAAGGAGGGGGAGAGGAGGGGAGGGAGGGAGGGAGAGGAGGGAGTGGTAGAGGGGAGGAAGGAGAGGGAGATAAGGGGAGCTTGGAGGGTGGGGAGAGGAAGGGGGAGGCGGTGGAGGGAGGGAAGTGGAGGGAGGGGTGGGAGGGGGAGGAGGGAAGGGGAAGGGGGAGAGGAGTGGAGGAGGGGAAGGAAGGGGAGGGAGGGGGGAGAGGAGGAAGGAGAGGAGGGAGGAGGGAGTGAGGGAGGGAGATGGAGGGGGAGAGGAGGGGAGGGAGGAGGGAGGGAGGGAGGGAGGAAGAGGGAGGCGGGAGGGAGTGGAGGAAGGGGGAGGGAGGGAGGGAGGAGGGAAGAAGGAGAGGGATGGAGGAGGAAGGAGGAGGGGGAGTGGGGAGGAGGGGAGGGAGGAGAGGGAAGGCGGGAGGGAGGGAGGGAAGGAGAGAGGGGAGAGACGAGGGGAGGGGGAGAGGAGGGGGAGGGAGGGAGTGGAGTGGTGGAGGGGAGGGAGTGAGGGAGAGGGAGGGAGGAGGGGGGAGTGGAGGGGAGGGAGGAGGAAGAGGAGGGAGGCGGGGGTGGAGGGAGGAGGGAGAGAGGGAGAGGGAGGGAGGCGGTGGAGGGGGAGGAAGGGGAGAGGGAGATGAGGGGATGGAGGGGGAGAGAAGGGGGAGGCGGGTGGAGGGAGGAGTGGAGGGAGAGGGAGGGAGGGGGGAGGAGGGAGGAGAGGGAGGAGTGGAGAGGAGTGGAGGAAGAAGGGGGAGGGAGGGGGAGAGGAGGGAAGGAGAGGGGGAGGAGTGGAGGAGGAGGATGAAGGGAGGAGGAAGGCAGAGGAGGGAGGGAGGAGGATGGGGAGGAAGAGAGGGGGAGGAGGAAGAGGAGGGGAGGGAGGGAGGAAGGAGGGGAGGGAGATAGAGGAAGGAGGGGGAGGGAGGGAGGAAGGGAGAGGAGGGAGGAGGGAGGAGGAGGAAGGGGAGGGAAGAGGGGGAGGGGGAGGAGGAGGTGAGGGGAGGAAGAGGGGGAGGGAAAGGGGCAATGGAGAATGGGATAAAGGAGAGAAGGGGCGATATATTTTGGAAGCGGGGGAATGGCATAATAAGAGGAGGAGGAAGAAGCACCGAAAATGGAGGAGAGAAATGGAAGGAGGGTAAAATGGAGAAAAACCAAAAAGTGAAGTAACGAGGGAGGGGGAGAGAGAGAGAGAGAGAGAGAGAGAGAGAGAGAGAGAGAGAGAGAGAGAGAGAGAGAGAGAGAGAGAGAGAGAGGGAGAGAGAGAAGAGGGAGAGGTGAGAGAGGGAGAGGAGAGAGGGGAGAGGGAGAGGGAGTGGGTGAGGGAGAAGGAGAGGGAGAGAGAGAGAGACGAAGAAAGAAAGAAAGAGAGAGAGAGACAAAGAAAGAAAGAGAGAGAGAGACGAAGAAAGAAAGAAAGAGTGAGAGAGAGAGACGAAGAAAAGAAAGAAAGAGAGAGAGAGACAAAAGAAAAAGAGAAAGAGAAATAAGACTAGACCAAAAGCAACAAAGAACACAAAGAATTAAAAAAAAAAAAAAAAAAAAAAAAAGCAAGGTCGGGAAGGTAATAATGAAGATGGAGAGGAAAGTAGGTTAAATTATTTCTTCTTCTCAAGGTGAAGTCCAAGACCACACGCACAAGCAGGTCCGATGGCGTGCGGGGGAGGAAGCCGGAGAAAGGGAGAATGGGAGAAAGGGAGAAAGGGAGAGGGGGAGAATGGGAGAGAGGGAAAAAGAAAGGGAGAATGGGAGAAAGGAAGAAAGGGAGAATGGGAGAGAAAGGGAGAAAGGAAGAAGGCCGGAAAAAGGGAGATAGGGAGAAAGAAGCCTTCGAAAAGGAGAGAGGGAGAAAGGGAGAGAGGGAAAAGAGGAAGAAGCCGGAGAAAGGGGGAGAGGTAGAATGGGGAGAAAGGGGGAGAGGGAGAAAGGAAGAATGGGAGAAAGGGGGAGAGATGGAGAATGGGAGAAAGGGGGGAGAGGTGGAGGAAAGGGAGAGAGGAAGAATTGAGGAGAAGGGGGAGAGAGGGAGAAAGGGAGAGAAGGAAAAAGGAAGAATTGGAGAAAGGGAGAGAAAGGAAAAAGGAAGAATTGGAGAAAGGGAGAGAAGGAAAAAGGAAGAATTGGAGAAAGGGAGAGAGGGAAAAAGGAAGAATTGGAGGAAAGGGAGAGAGGAAGAGAGGGAGAAAGGCGAAGAACAAATGGACGAGAGGGAGGTGAGGAAAGGGGTGTGGGGGGAAAGGGAGAGGGGAGAGGGAAAAAGGGGACAGGGGGAAGGGGAATGGGAGAGGGGAAAGGGGAGAGGGGGCAGGGGGGGAGGGGAGGTGAGGAGAGGAGTGAGGGGGAAGAGGAGGTGAACAAATTTCTCGTTCTCTATCTTTCTTCTTTATTCCCCTCCTCTTCTGTTTCTGTTTCTCTTTCAATCGATCCATCAACCATTCGAAAACGAATTAATAATAATAATAAAACAAATAAATAAAAAAATAAATAAAATAAATAAATAAACAGATAAAAACGAAAAAATAAATAAATAGATAAAAACGAAAAAACATATATAAATAGATAAAAACGAAAAAATAAATAAAAAGATAAAAACGAAAAAATAAACAAATAGATAAACACGAAAAAAAAGATAAAAACGAAAAAATAAAAACAATCCCATAACATAAAGAGCCCCGAAACATCATAGCTACATAATCAAACTACATAATCAACGACTATTCACAACAAATTTCCACACTGAACAATCTATGAACATCTGGATTAATTCTATTCACTCGATACACAATCAGATTACTAAGATCGGATTCAGGAATTTCTCAGCAGCCTATAGCAATAAAAAAAATTCTAAATCAACTTTAAACCTTATTCACATTTTTTTTTAATTGATGTGATTAAATGTTTAATTCGACCGGGATCTGGAATTCTTAGCAGCCTATACAAATATTTGTTTTTTTTAATTAATTTAAAACCTTATTCGTCGATTCTATTTAATTGATGTGATTAAATGCTGTGTTGTTCAGATTTGTACAAGTGTTATATGACTAACAAACAAAGGATATTTATATTTGTTATTGATCCTATATAAAGAGCAGATATTTTACCTTATCCCTCTCATCTTTCCTTCTGTCTTCCTTCGTTCTCGAAATAAAATACCGGAGAAAAGAAGAGAAAAAGAATAAAAAATGAGAAAGAATACTAAAAATCGTCCGAATCCACAGCGTCCGATGAAAGGACGGTTAAAAAAACGCGTCCGAAAGCTTTGCCGCCGACTTCAACTTAATGAACTCGTCCGAAACGCCGGGTCGTAAATTTCGCGCGAACTGTCCTCGTCCGAAAGCCCTGTCGCATTAACGTCGACAGATGCATCCCCTCCTTGCTCAATAGCTGTCACTGAACAGCTCAAGACTTTTTCGAACTTTAGAGCGCGGCTCATTTGCATACCATTAGCCAAGGTAGAGCAGTCAGGCTTCGGTGAGAGAGAGTGTCGAACGCGCGATAACTTTTTCGAACACACGAATACGAACACACGAATACGAACACTCACAACACAGACACACACACACAGAGACAGACATACACACACAGACACAGACACACAAGCACACGCACACGCACACATACACACGCACACACACAACACACCCACACACACAAACACAGGCACACAAAAACAAACTATTACAGACACTATTCTATCTCACAAACGCGCAGTCAAGTTACCTAACCTCAGCAGCGCCACCTGTATGACCTGTGAATGCATAACATATCCTGGTCCTTTTTGTACCTGTTCCGGTCTCTATCCTCCCTTCCTCTCTCTCTCTGTCTCTTTTATTTATGTTTCCCTCTCTCACTCCCTTTCTCTTCTTTTCTCTCTCTTTTTCCTTCCTCCCTCTATTTCTCTCCCCCCCCCTTCTCTCTCTCTTTCCTTATCCCTTTCCATCTCCCCTTTTTCTCTCTTCTCTTTCTTTTCCTCCCTCCCTCCTTCTTCAAAACTCCTCCACTCCAGCCCTCTCCCCTTCCTACTTCTTCTCTACCCCTCCCTCTTCCTGCCTCCCCTTCCCCTTCCCCTTCCTGCCTGCTCCTCCTCTCCCCTTCCTTCCTGCCTGCCTCCTCACCCCTCCCCTCTCCCCTTCCTGCTCCTCCTCCTTCCTCCTCCCCCTTCCTTCTTCCTGCCTGCCTCCTCCCCCTTCCTGCCCTCCTCCCCCCTCCCCCTTCCTCCTCCTCCTCCTGCCTGCCCCTCCTCCCCCTCCCCCTTCCTCCTCCTTTCCCTCCCCCCTCTGCTCCTCCGCTCCTCCTCCCTCCCCCTTCCTCCCCAAGAAACAAAGCTAAAACACCCCTCCATTGGCAGCTTCTCCGCCGTAAACAAATATCCTCCGACCAAACCCTATATGCATATAAATCGAGAGGAACCCCCGATGGATCCTCCTGCCATGCTTCCGGGGGGGGGGGGGGGTAAAGGAAGTCGGGGTAGGGGAGGTAGGGGGTTGGGTAGGGGAGGGTGGGTTTGGAAGGGGAGGGGGGGTGTTGGGTAGGGAAGGTAGGGGGAGGTGGGGTGTTGGGTAGGGGAGTGGGGTGTTAGGGTAGGGGAGTAGGGGGTTGGGTAGGGAGGTGTGGGTTGGGTACAGGAGGTGGGGGTTGGGTAGGGGAGGTGGGGGCTGGGTAGGGGGATGGGGCTGGGTAGAGAAGGTGGGGGAATGGAAAGGGAGGTAAAGGGAGGGGAGGGGGTGAGGTGGGGGGTTGGGTAGGGAAGAGGTAAGGTTGGAAGGGGGCTGGGGGGCTGGGGTAGGGGTAGATGAAGGGGGCTGGATAGGGGTAGGTGGTGGGGGAATGGAAAGGGGAGGTAGGAGGGAGGGGGGAGGTAGGAGGGAGGTTAGAGAGGAGGGGGTTAGGTAGGGGAGGTGGGGTGTTGGGTAGGGGAGAGTGGGGCCTGGGTAGGGAGTTAGGAAGGAAGGGGAGTTGAGAGGAGGGAGGAGGGAGGGGGGGAAGGGGGGAAAGGGGTCTACAATGACTCGAGGGAACTGGGAGGGATGAGGGA